>NW_015505845.1:135039-143335 GCF_001515645.1 Sinocyclocheilus grahami
CACACACACTCTCTCCCTCACACACACACACACACACACACACACTCGCACTCTCTCTCTCTCTCACACACACTCTCTGTCTCTCTCTCTCTCTCTCTCAATTCAATTCAATTTCAATTCAATTTGTGCTTTATTGGCATGACAATTGTTACAATGTATTGCCAAAGCATAGTGTTTACACTGAATCTAGAACAGATATATATGCAACAAAAATATTGCATGTATATACATTTAAAAAGTAAAACAAATTAACATTTTAGAATCATAGAATTCTACAAACAATTTATAATTCAGTGTGGTGTGTGGTGTGGTGTGTGCGTGTTTGTGTGTGTGTGTGGGCGCATCACTGATTTGTTGACTCCTCCCTCTTTTTGTGACAGGCATCAATGTATCTTGCTGCTAGTAAGATGCAATCTTGTTTTTCACCTAATAAATACTGAAGTTGTGTTTTCTTGTTTAACATTTTAAAGTCAGGGTAAAGTATTTCAAATTTGGGATAAAATGTGTTTCTAATTTCTTCATAGTTAGGGCAGCTGGTGAGGAAGTGTTGCTCTGTCTCCACTTCCCCATGATTAGAGTAAGGGCAGATTACTCTCTCTCTCTCTCTCTCTCTCTTTTTTCTCTCTCTCTCACTCTCTCTCTCTCATGTGTCATATGAGCAGCCTGGATTACTGTAAGACACAGAGGAAAGCTCAGTCTCAGTGATGATCTGCTTCAGCATGAGGACCCTTCCTGTCAGCTTTCTCCTGCTGCTGGTGAGTTAAAGCTCTGTGTGATGTGATAAACTAGAGCCGCTCGCACCGCCTCATGTTTCTGTGCTCATATTTAGGCATTTATGTTGCAGGAACTGAGTCTGTCAAACGGTACAAAGCCAGCTTTATGAACAATGGGCTACAGAAGGTTTGCTTTGCATTGAATGATTAGCTGATGTGATTGCTTGCCATGTGTCAGATAGTAAGAACTGCAAAGGAAGGGCATGTTTGAATTAGTTCTGTTGAATTTGATTTAGGTTACAGCCATTAGGGGTGTGGACGAAAGGGACTTTCGTTGCTCTAAATCAGGAGTGTCCAACCCTGCTCCTGGAGAGCTACCATCCTGCAGATTTCAGCTTTAACCCCAATCAAACACACCTGAACCAATTAATCAAGGTGTTCAGGGTTGCTTGATAATTACAGACAGGTGTGCTGGAGCAGGGTTGGAACTAAAGTCTGCAGGACGCTAGCTCTCCAGGAGCAGGGTTGGACACCCGTGCTCTAAATCTTTCGGGTCATGACTCAAGAACATCAGAATGCACTTTAAGAATTGTTTGCATTGTAAGCTCATGCCTTAAGGCACCTGTCTACTCTCATATATGCTTATTATTAATAAATAATGACTAATTGTTTGAATTGAGTCAAAATGCATGGCTATATCTAATTATTGTATATAGTATTCTTTACTGCTTAATTTTTCAAGGATTGACATGTCAGTAAGAATTTGTGATGTGGCTTGCAAACGTATATGTCCTCAAGCGTTAGTAGAAACATAAACATCACACAAATCACACTTGATGTATTACTGTGAATGCTGGCCAGAAAATACATATTATGTTTTTGGGAAAACGCCTAGATATTGATTTGGCAGTGGTCCTAAACTTTGAAAGTTTTGCCATCAGTAGTAACTAATTAGCTTTTGACATCATTAACCGATACTGACAACTACTCAACTTTTAAAGGATACTTTGTATCTTATTTTCAGCAGCTGTGCTGCAGATACAGTATGTGGACTTCAATGGCATATTAATGTGGACTATAACCTCGGTGCTATCATTCCACAATCAAATTAAATTCTGTTTTTAGTTAATCATACCCAGAGGTGGACGAAGTACACGACTCCATTACTTGAGTGAATGTACTGTACAGACGCTTATGGTCAAATATTACTCCCTTACAAGTAAAAGTTACAAAGACAGATTTTTACTTAAGTAAAAGTACAGAAGTACTTGCTTTTAAAAATTACTTAAGTACCAAAAGACATTTCCTTTTATATGTCAATGCACAGTTTTATTATTGTTGTATGTTGTACTTGCAATGCCTCTGAAGCAACTTACAATGCATTACACATATTGAATACACTGACTAGCTTGTAGTATCTTTGGAATGAAGAGCTTTTAGAATGTTAAAAACCTAAAGAAAAGAAACAAGTGAGTTGACAAAACACTATTTTATTTAACACCCCATACCCACTTTTTGGCAGTGTGTGCACGCATCTACGTGTAGCCATTCATCCACATTTGAACAGAGTAGACAGTGAAATTTATGTAAATACTGATGAAGAATGAAAAAAACCAACCTGCTATAAAACAGTGCTGCTTCAAATCAAACACCTATTGTGCTTTGTTAGGAGACGCACAACAGTTCTTCTGTGGCTTTTTAGGTAATATTTTCATTTACACAATTTTGCTAAACCAGCCCATTATGTCTAATATATATATCACAATAAATTCTTCTTATGAAATTGTTGTAAATAAATATCACATTTGCAACTGGTCAGTGTGCTGGTAGGGGAAAATGCTGGGAAATCACTTGGCGTAACCCAACAAGAGTGATTACTGAAAAAAAACTAAATACAAAAAAAAATGACGTTCAAAACTGCTACGAATTTCTACTTCGAGGAACTTGACAGAAGTGAAAAGTACGATATTCACCTTTCCAAAGTAGTGAAGTTAAAGTCGTAGGTTTCCAGAAAAATAATACTCAAGTAAAGTACAGATACTCAAAAAGTGTACTGAAGTACATAGTAATCAAGTAAATGCACATCGTTACTGTCTACCTCTGATCATACCAAATTATATTGTGGGAAAACAAATGAGTTAATTAAAGTTAAATCATAAATAATATGCCTGTCAGACTAAATGAAAGGACTTTCACCCTGACATTACGAATAAGGAATCTTTATGCAACATTATTTATACTCTCTTTTGGTGATAAAATCAAGTATAAACAATGGACAGTATGTCTATGCAGGGAAAACTATATTTAATTAACCTGATTATGATGATAACTGAAAATTTACTTAATTGCTTTGTCAAAATCTTCTCAGCAATATGTTTATATTTAAAAATAAATTTTCAAAGTAATTTAGGGATCTACATTTCAAATTTAAAACCATCTTCACTGTAAAAAACAAAGTTTAGTACATTATTGGAGTTTACAAGAAAATAAGTTTTAGTTTTTTTTTTACTTCAAAATTTCTCACTTAATTCAATGCATGACTTGCCATTTCTTTGTAATTGTTTATCAAATTTACTAGCAATATTAGAGTGCAAATTAAAAGTAAATCCTACATATTGCCACAAACTTCTTTGACTTTCATATGATGTTGCCAGTTTATTTTGTTGCTGGTAGCCATTGACTTTCATAGTATGGGGGGAAAATCAATGTCAATGGTTACCATCAACCAACATTCTTCAAAATACTTTAATATTGCTTTGTATTGTTTTCATATTATTTTCATGAAAATGAAGTAAGAATTAAGTAAGTGCTAAGAAAGAATTATGAGTGAGATTCACACATTGACTTAACTTTTGTCATTTCAACTCAGTCTGTCTGGAGCGTGTGTTTATGGGCTGACAGCGGGAGGATACGACAGAAGCGTGCATGGATCATAGATTCGTTTACTATTGAGGAAGAATACACTAGTCCGTTTCCATATAAAATAGGCAAGGTGAGCGGCATCATAACAGTCACTGCTTTCAGCTACAGAGCTCATTCAATTCAGTTTTATTTGAAGAGTATTTTTCACATTACATGTTAAATTGCTGGATAATAATGATCATGTGAACATTTTAGTGTGCATGTTGTTTGTGTTTCAGGTTGAACTCGAAAGGTCTTATTTAGTAAATTACATACTACATGGTCAGGGTGTGGATAAAGATCCAAAAAATATTCTCAGCATTGATAAATCAGGTTATGTTTTAGTAGACGGAAAGGTGGACTATGAAAGCGGCCCTAAAATTCTCCATGTAAGTTATCCTTAAGAATGAGGTATCCATTGCATAGCAGCATTGACATTAATTCAAATACACTGCAAGAAAGGCCTGTATATTGATATTCACTGGATTCAATTGCAGTTGACATTTGAAGCAAGAAATCAATCCAATAATGAAGTGGATACAAGACTTGGGCTTGAGATCAAAATATTGGACGTAAATGACCACGCACCAAAATTTCAAATGTCAGTCTATGAAGTGACTGTGGACGAGTCACATGATCAAGGTAATCCATTATAGTTTGCACTTCATTACTTCACTATTTCATTTATGAAACAAAACAGAACACTCTGTCATTATTTACTTACCCTCGTGTCATTGCAGTCCACAGTGTTATTTTTTTCTTCATAACACGAAAGTAAACATTTTTTAATTATTAGAATTACTACACATCTACACAGGCTTTTGCAATTACCATTACTATTAAAAAGATAATAAAAAATGCAAATTCTGTCATCATTTACACACCCTCATTTGGATCCAAAAGACTTTTGATCACCTTTGAAACACCACTGATCACTGATCAGGGCTGTGTTTCCCAAAAGCTTCGTAAGGCTAAGTAGATTGTAAAAATGGTTGTATCAGAATCAGAATCAGAATGAGCTTTATTGCCAGGTATGTTTACACATATGAGGAATTTGTTTTCATGACAGAAGCTTCCACAGTGTAACAGAATGACAGTGACAGAACAAAAATCACAGATAATAAAAATTAGAACAAGCAAATAAGGAATAAAAATATATAAATTGACAGTTGTATGTGCAGGTATATTACAATAGACCGTTTTTGTATGTACAGGTACTGAATATTATGTGCAAATTTGAGGTGTATGTACAAATCATTTGAGGTGTTGGACAAATCATCTTAGACTTACGGTCTGTTTCCAAAAAGCATCATAACTTAAGTAGAACTTGAAAATTGTCAAAGATCTACGAGTGCTCTGAAGTCATCGTAATTCCCTAAGTGTGTTGTAAGGAGACAGATTTATAAGGTCACCTGCAAGACATCCGGCAAAGTGCACCTAACTGAGACTTCAATATTGTTCTTATGAATATTTCTTTATTAGTTTATATCTTTGCTTCTGTAATTTGTTTAAATTAATTTAACATAAACCAATGAAATAAAAATTAAATGACTGAACACAAAATAAATTATGAAAAAGGAATAAAATAATACACTGCTGTATATTGTCACAGTGCTTTTAGGAGGAGGCGAGGAAAGTGGAGATGATGGAGAGTAACGAGTAACGTCTTTATTTATCCACACAGGGGGTAACACGGTAGGCAGGAGAAACACACGTAGCACATATTACTGACAGACAAAATTACGTTAAGTACGACAAAGGAAACCAGGAACAGACAACACTTTTATATACAGGGCTTAACAAGGTGTAATTAACGGGACACAGGTTAATCAAATGACTACTCAACGAGAGGGAAAAACTCGGTCACGGGGAGCACATGGGAGAAAACACAACAAAACAGGTCCATATTCCTGACATATCTCCCCCCTCCCAGAAGGTGCGTCACAAACATCAGAGGGAGGGACGGGTGGGACCTTGGGATGAGGCTCGGGAGGAGGACGGACACACGGGGGGGGGCCGGCAGACAGAGTCCAGGGTGGTGATGAAGGAGGGAGGAGCCAGGGGAGAGACAGGAAGGACTTGGAGCATGCGACGCCAGGTGGGACCCAGGCCACAGCAGTTATGGCGACCCAAGGAGAAGCCGAGGGAGGGAAGAGCCATGGAGGAGAAAGGGCTGATGACTCCAGGGGGCCGACCAATGGCGGCGGAGCAGGTGGCGAAGGAGCCCGAGGCGGAGACGGAGAGCCGATGAGTCAGGGTGAGGAGGAGGATCCGGAGGGCCAAGGTGGAACAGATGGCTCAGGCCACCGATGCGGAGGTGGGGATCTGGAAGGCCGCGGTGGAGCCAGAGCGACAGAGGACCGAGGAGCACCCGAAGGGAAGGAGGAGCCTGACAGAGTAGGAGGGACAGAGGGATGAGGTGCAGCCAGAGGAGTGGAGTCCCGGGACGACGGATGGACGACGACAGACCAAGGCGGAGCCGAAGGGATGAGGGAGCCCGGTGGAGCCAGTGGACTGACGGGCCATGGCAGAGAGGAGGGGGCTAGGAGCCATGGTGGAGCCGCTGGGTCGACAGGCCGAGGCGGAGTACGGGACTCAGAGGCTGGAGGCGGAGGCAAGGGGTTCTCCAGCCATGCCGATGATGGAAACTGGCAGACCCGCGGTGCTCGCACCGAACAGATGGTGGGCTGAGGGTGAGCAGAGGGACTGCCAGATGACAGCGGTGGAGGAGGCGGGAGGGCATTTTTGAGCCTCCGGGTTCTCAGGGCTGCAATCAGGAGCAAAGGCCCTCCCTGGGCCGAACTTGGGAACAGGAGCCCTCTCTAGGCCGAACTCAGGAACAGGAGCCCTCTCTGGGCCTAATTCAGGAACAGGAGCCCTCTCTGGGCTAAACTCAGGAACAGAAGTTCTCTCAGGGCCGATCTTGGGATCGGAAACCCTCTCCAGGCCGGACTTGGGAACGGAAGCCCCCTCTGGGCTGGACTCAGGGACAGAAGCCCTCTCTGGGCTGAGCTGCGGAACAGAGTCTCTTTCTGGGCTGGACGGGGAAATAGGAGGGAGGAGAGGATCCCCTTCAGCGTTCCACAGTCCCAGTTCCTCAAATAGCTCACCCTCAGTCATGGCGCAGTGGGCTGAGCTCCTCTCTGTGCTCTCGCTGTCCACGGCTCTTTCCCTCGTGGTGGTCGTTGTAGCCAACTCTCACACATGGACTGATGTCATAAACAGCTCCGGCTCCGCGGCGATCCTCGGCTCTGTCGCTCCATGCGGCGATGGCTCATGGGGAGCACATGGGAGGGTCACGGCGGTCTCGGCCTCTCCGTCATCGGTGGGCTCGGGCTTGGGCTCCGCGCAGTGGGGTGATGGTGGGCTGGGCTCTAGGTCAGGCTGTGCTCTGGATCAGGGATAGACGCTCTCCAGCCACCGGATGATAGCTTCCCTCCAGCTCAGTCCAGTGGTGTCTGGGAGGTCGACGGGGTGGTGGTATTTTGCCCCGATCCAGAACAGGGTGTTCAGAGCAGCAGCATCGAACACCATTAGAGTGATGAGCTGGCTGAACCCAACCACATACTCCACAAGGGGCAGGTCCTTACGGACTAGAGAGACGAACAAAGCAGCGAGGGGATCCATGGGGAAAACACGGGAAACAAGTCAAGTCAAGTCTGCTTTATTGTCAATTCTTCCACATGTACAGCACATACACACAGAGAATTTAAATTGCGTTACTCTCAGACCCTTGGTGCATACAGATAACATTAACAGTAGAACATAAATACAGATATACAGGTTAAATATAAAATACAACTATACAAATATACAAATAAGGTAAAATGTAAAAAATATATATAAAGCAGCACAAGGCACATGGCAGATATGTCCAAGTGCAAGTATTTCTCCTTTTCCAGTGCAAACCAGTGAAGTAGACAACAGTGCAGATATAATGATTTGTAGTGCAAAAGAGCTTATTTAGACTGATTAAAGTGACAGTGTGTGTGTGTATTAGGGAGGGGGGAGTGGGAGAGTCCGTCAGAGGGTCAGAGTTCAGTGGTGCGGGGGGCAAAAGAGGGGAGGGGGGCAAGGTCGGGAGGGAGTTCAGCTTCCTAACAGCCTGATGGATGAAGCTGTCCTTCAGTCTGCTGGTCCTGGTCTGGAGACTCCGCAGTCTCCTCCCTGATGGCAGCAGACTAAAGAAGCTGTGTGTTGGGTGGGTGGGATCCCCTGCAATGGGTGGGTGGGATCCCCTGCAATGCAGAGGGCTTTGCGGGTGATACGGGTGTTGTAAATGTCCTGGAGGGAGGGGAGAGAGGCACCAACGATCTTCTCAGCTGCTCTCACTATGCGTTGAAGTATCTTGCTGCAGGATGCGTTGCAGGCACCATACCACACAGTGATGCAGCTCGTCAGAATGCTCTCGATGGTGCCTCTGTAGAAGGTGCACATGATGGGGGCCGGGGCTCTGGCTCTTCTCAGTTTGCGGAGGAAGTAGAGACGCTGCTGTGCTTTCTTGGCCAGTGCTGCGGTGTTGTCAGTCCAGGAGAGATCCTCTGTGATGTGCACACCCAGGAACTTGGTGCTGCTCACCCTCTCCACAGTCACACCAGTGACGGACAGAGGAGCATGCTGAGTGCGCACTCTCCTGAAGTCAACAACAATCTCCTTCGTCTTCTCCACATTTAGAGAGAGAT
>NW_015505845.1:144103-165411 GCF_001515645.1 Sinocyclocheilus grahami
AGTCAGTGGTGTTAAAACAGTCTTGAAGAGCCTCTGACGACCCTTCCGGCCACACTTGTATCTGTTTGTGAACTGGTTTGGTGACTTTAACAAGTGGTCTGTATGCAGGCATTAGCATGACAGTGATGTGGTCTGACAAAAGAAACACTGTACAAAAAAACGGGGTAACACTTTGTAAGGGAAACAGGTCAATAATTTAGCTCAAAGGGAATCATTTAAGATTTTAAAGGGAACTCCACCATTAATATGTAAGGGAATTAGGACAGAATCACTGTTTTACGGCAGATCACTGTCAAAATAAAGTGTTAGCATATATTTACAGTAGCAGACATACTAATACTCTAATGACCACTAGTTGATATGTAGTCGCAGAGTTACTTATCAACAGCTGTTTAAAGGGTACCATCAAAATAATCAAACTGATATTACAATAAAAATAGTTCAATGCAAATGTGTCATATTACACATTCATCTGATCTGATTTTATGGCTGTTTGAGAGAAATTTTTATTATTATTATTGCTACTTATAAGTGGTCTTTGACCGCTTTAAGTAAAGTAGCATAAGAAAAATGGCAAGATATGAGACTCAATTCATGGATTACTTCTACAATGTCTTATATGTACTTTTTGAAATGTCAGTGTTTTGATGTAATGGACAGTCAATGTAGGGACAGAATATCTTCATATGTGTTTTGAACAAAAGCCTTATGGGTTTGGAATGACATAAGAGTAATTTTTGTGTGGACTGAGGAAGATTTCAATGACTTTTATTTTGGTCAGTTTCTCACATCCATTGAATGTGTGTTTTTTGAGCTTGACAGCCACTGGCACCATAAACTGTTGTTGAACTGCAAGGGCCATGTAATGATTTAAAATATATATATTTACAGCATACGTTTCCACAGGAAGAATAACAGTATACAGGTTTGAAACAGCATTAGTGTTTATAAATAATGATGGACGTGTAAGTATTAACACTTCATTTTCTCAATATGTATCAAGGCAAAGAAGTACTGACCGTACTGGCTTCTGATGAAGATGATTCAAGTACAAACAATGGAACATTCGGTTTCACAATCAAGTCTGTCACACCAAAGACAGATAATGTTGAATTTTATATTCAGCAGCAAAAAGAATCTGGCACAATTTATTTTAAGGGGTGTTTAGACTATGAGGTATGAACTTAATTTCTTTCAATGGTATTAATGCACTATTTTTGTACCTTTGATACATCTGTTATTCCATTCAGACAACACGTTTTGCTTTTCTTGCTTTATAAATATTTCTCCTTTTCCATCTAAGAAGTGTTCTGCTAAATTAATCTTTTCCAGAAAGCTCAGAAATACACAATCCTTGTTGAAGCAAAGGACAAAGGGGAAAAGATACAGCTCTCAAGTACAAGTACACTGATAATCAATATTTCTGACAATAACAACAATCTTCCAGAGTTCTCTGGCAAAACAGTAAGTTTCATAGTGGACTGTTATTATGCTTGTGATATTCTTGATTATTGCTCTCAATGGCAAGTTAGACATACTTTCCAGTGAAACCCAATGAAATATTTGACTTATTTTAGGGACCAGGGAAGGTCAAGGAGAGAGAAACTGGGGTTGAAGTTCTGCGACTGCAAGTAACAGACAAAGACATCCGTGGTTCAAAAGCTTGGAAAGCCAAATACACAATCCACGAAGATAAAAAAGAAATATTAAAAATAGAAACAGACCCTGTTACGAATGAAGGGATTTTAACAGTCGTTAAGGTAGGCAGATGGTTGATGTTTTGTTTTGATTGCCAACCTGCCCAAAGGTTAAGTCTGTGTTGCTGATTATGATGCTCTAAAATCAGTTTACACAGAAATGCCTTGTATAGTTGCCTCCGCACAAAACACATTCTCACTCCCAACTCGTCACATATTGATGCTTGGTCAGGACCCTTTGGCATCACTATTTGACGCAAAGGTTACTCCTTTACCCCTTTCATTTTTTGACATGCAGGGTCCTCCATTGCTTAAAATTAGAAACCTTTGGCGTCAGTTTGCAGATGCGAAAGGCATTTGGAATTTTATCGTCATGATTAAATTATATATTGGGTAATAATTTTGCCATTATGGTATATAGAGTATGTTGGGGTGTGATTTTTCAGTGTAAACAGTCACAATTTTATTTACATTACACTATTTACACATTTATGAGCACGTAACCCAACCCCTGCCCCTAAACCTACCATTTGTCAATAAAACACAGGATATAACAGGCAGATACAGCTACAGTCACAATTTAAAAAGTATTCATATTCCAAGTCTTCCGAGGCAAAACGTTTGATTTGTGAGAGAAATAAACATGATCACCGTCTCCATCCACCGTAAAGGTCAGATCCTATGTGCAGTCTGTGCACAAATAAAAAAAAAATTTGCTGCCAGAAGAAGCATCACGTCAGCTCTGGTTGTGAAATGTCATTGGCTCTTGTGTGTCTCGTGACCGATTGCATCATGCTAAAGTATGTGAGTAGGCATGTCAATGCCTGCACATACCAATTTGACGAGATGGCATCAATGTGACCAATGGCGAGATTTGCCACTTGCAGTCGGGGGCGGAATTGAAAGCGGAGATGTCAAGTTGGACATTCTACAGTAGCCCCTCACTGCAGAACACAAGATCCAGGGGGCGAGGTTGGATCCACATCTAGGAGGTGGAGATTTGTAGGTTTAGGGGTGGAGATGGGTGGGTTTAGGGATATGTCAGGTGGGATGAGTTGGATCTGGATCCACCCTCGCCCCCTGGATCTTGTGTTCTGCAATGAGGACCATCTCACTTTCTGCTCGGTAGTGATGCTCTCACGGTGTTTGCATTCTCGATCGCAGATTAAGTCAATTAAATATAATATTTGTCAAATACACAGACGTTTCAGAAATGTTTTCATGAGCAACAGAAACACTTTTTATTTACTGCTTAATACAGCGCCATCTGTTCAAGAATAAAGTTCAACATAAACATACTATTTAAATGCCAATAAAGTGGGGGTATATATGCTTTTATCAGTGTTTTTTTATCAGTGGTTGGTGTTTTGTAAGCCTATGGGCCAGACTTCCGGACCATTAACCGCTATAGGTAAATAACGACAAGAATAACAACGTGCAGTAAACGGTAAAACTGTTTGCATTACAAACCAGTGTTTATAATTAAGATAATACATTCAAATAATATGGTAAGACACACCAATTTTCAAAGTCAAGCAGCAAAAACAAACTGTTTTGTACAACTAAAATAGCTGAGACCGGAAGCTAGACCCATAGAATTTACAAATGGCCGTGCCTATTTTTACGGCAAGAAAAAGGTTGATACGTTACAGAGACGTGCCGTCAGCATTGTCTGAAGTCTGACAAAATTTATTTTGGCATACACTGCTTTAAGTCAGCTGCCGATCGGTCTTCTTCGCAGCACTACATGAAATCGTACACACCTAGGGCCAGATTTACTAAAAAGGGCACATTTTAGCGCGAGAGCATAGTTTTCTGTGAGTGATTTACTGACATCGCACACATTCTGAACATCTCATTTCCTTAATTACCAATGCAATCTACCAAGCGCAGCACAAATTACCATAAGGATATGTTTGGATGATTTTTTGGGCGTTAAATAATGGCACAAATACCAGTAATTTGAGAAGCACAAACGTTAGTAAATCGCGTTTTGTGATTCATTTTAATACTTTCTGAAAGGGAAACAAGTGCTATTCAATAAGGTCAGGTGCAAAAATAACTGTGTCCTCACTGCACATCTTTAGTAAAATCCTGACAGTACTATTTTAATGCCAAAAGATGGTTTGTGTTGGCGCAATCTGTTAGTAAATCTGGCCCCTAGTATCTTTTTGCATGGAATGCGAGTTGTTGTTTTTTTTTGCATGAAATGCGATTTACCGGAGCGGGATCATTTTCAGCGATTAAAACCTACTCTGTTCTTTGCATAAAGATATCGTATGGGTTCAGACGACTTGTTTGTAATGATTTTATGCAGCTTTGTTTATGGTCAGTTTTTGCAATAAATACCTGTGACTGTACTTTCATTTGCCTGTTACGTGCTTTGTATTGTTCAGAAGTGGGTAGGCTTAGGGTAGGGGTGGCGTAAGCTAGGTGCTCCAAAATTTATATAAAATGATTTGTATTTTTACAAATGCATGCAAACCATGAAATGTGTCTTGGTCTGACGCATAAGGCAAACAACTCAAAGCAATGGAATACCCTGCACATTAAAAAGTGACCCCATCTCATGAATGTGCATTTCAATGGCACGATTTTCTGTTTCTATTTGGTGTACTATTTATATGCAAAAATCGACTTTGCCGTGCATATTTTACGCAATTGGTAGGTTTAGGGGTGTGGGATAAATGCGTATTATATGCACACCAACAAAGTGTGTATCATATGCACGCAAAAACTGCGTATTATATGCAAGTCAAACATGTGCGTATTGAATGCATGCCAAAGTCGTAAAATACCAAAAAAAAAATGTATTCGCATTTTCATGAGACGGGGCTCAAAGTGACTCTAAAGGGGCCCTGACCAAGCATCAATATGTAACGGATTGCTGGAATAGCAGGTATTTTGAAACAGAACAGATTAAAAAAAAAACATCTCTATATACATTCATGTTGATTTTTCTCTAAACTCTCTTTATTCATTTCAGCAAACGGACTACGAGGAGCAAACAAATCACAATCTGTCCATCAGAGTGCAGAATGAAATTCCTTACTTTTCCTGTAAGATTAAAAAGAAAGTACCAAATGCCATGTGGGTGCTCGACAAAATACCCCAAAACTCTGACATGAGTGCTGCAAACCTCTATAGCAGCATTCCAGTGACCATTTATGTAGAAGATGTCAATGACCCTCCAGTGTTTATTCCCCCTGTTAAACACGTTGTGGTAATGGAGAACATAGATGTAGGAACAAGTCTTACAACCTTCACCGCTAAAGACATGGATGGAAGCCACGTAAACACATTTAAGTAAGAGAAGCTAATATTACTGTATACAGTATGTTTCACTAATGGTACACTCTAAAAAATGCTTGGTTAAATACAACCCAGTGCTGGGTAAAATAGGGACAAACCCAGCAATTGGGTTGTTTTGACCCAGCGGTTGGGTTACCCAGAAGGTTGGGCTAAACATTTAATCCAACCGCTGGGTCAAAACAGCCCAATTGCTGGGTTTATTGAAAGAAAAGTATCACATATAAACAAAGGTGAATTCATCTGGTGTTTCTTCGAATCTCAGATTTCTTAAAGGTGAAGATATTGATAAATGGTTAACTATTGATGCAAAGACTGGACAAGTATCCACAATTAAAATTCTGGATAGAGAGTCACCGTTTGTGATAAATGGCACCTATATAGCAACCCTGTATGCTGTGGATGAAGGTAAGACATTAAATGTACTCATTACTGATATTATCATATATATATAACATAGACAATTCCTTTCCTTTTATTTTCAAATTAATTTCATTTGAGATACATGCACATTTATGTTGCTTTACAAAATGACCTGTGACTCCTTGTAGCTTATATCTTAACTGATATCTAGTTTACTTGCATAAAAAATCTCTCAATATCTATCTACCTCATGGTTCCTGATCATGTTTTGTACTCTAATTTCTGTTTCCTCCTTGTCTCTGATCGGCAGGTGTTCCTCCGCTGACAGGCACTGGAACTCTAGTCATTCACCTCAATGATCAAAATGATAACGTACCAATACTGGAGAGGAATGCAGTCAGCATTTGCATAGATAAAGAGCCCACACTGGTCAACATCACAGCCGTAGACCTGGACTTTCCTCCATATGGATCACCTTTCTACTATGAGCTTTTAGGAGATGTTAAGGACAAATGGAGGGTTGAACCAGCTCATGGTAATGCCACCATCTACTTCACTCGGTCCAGACCACCCAACAATCTCTCTCACTGAACATCATATTTCACTTGGAAAAGACATCAGAAAAATAAAATAGGTTATTAACACCGTTTTATGCTGACTTTGGGAAAATAATGTCCTGAGCGTTCTTCCATGACCTCCTGAAGATTTCTGTGCCTACAGTACATTAACCGCCAATAGTTTAGAATAATTAAGACTTTTTTATGTGTTTAAAAGGAAAATATTAAACAGCACAACTATTTTCAACATTGATCATAAATGTTTCTTGAGCAGCTTTGATCACAGGAATAAATGACACTTTAAAATATATTCAAATAGAAAATAGTAATTTTAAAATGTAATAATATTTCACAATATTACTGTATTATTGATCAAATAAATGCAGCCTTGGTGAGTGTAAGAGTGTCACGAATCCTGTCCATGGACTTCCGTTCATTCACCACCAGAGGTCACCCTTTCCATTACATTGACTCTCGCACAACTCAAACTGTTGCATAGCACCCCGGACTACATATCCCATCATTCATTGCACTGATTACACACTGCACTGATTGCACTGATTGCACACAGCTTATCTTCGGCAAAGAGGCCTTTCTATTGAGGAGTATGTTCACTGGTTCTGTGTGCTATCATATCAAGTTCCACTGTATGATGAAGTTTTGTTTAAAGACTTGTTCTGTTTTGGACTGGATGAACCCGCGAAATCTTGGTTGCCTGGAGGGGAATGCAACTGTAGTTTAAGGGACCTTATGGATTATGCTTTGTTGTCTGTTGGCTCTTTTTTTACTGTGGGTGTCGCGGAGGAAGAACGCGACACAATGTCTGTGACTGAAATGGCGGCTGTACCAGAGCATGCTCACAAAATGGTATAATCTTGTTTCTGGTCAATTCACAGCTGATATTCATGAGTCTAGTCAAGTCACAACTGATTGTCATGAGTCAAGTCAAGTCACAGCTGATCTTCATGAGTCAAGTCAATTCACAGCTGATCTTCATGAGTCAAGTCAAGTCTCAGTTGTTCGTCCAGAGTCTCGTCACGCCTCAGTTATTCATCCAGAATCACGTCGCATCACAGCTGATCATCCAGAGTCATGTCACGTCCTGTCTGTCACACCCAGATTCTCAAGGTCAGCCCTTCGGTATCCCAGTCTGGTATCCAGTGTGAGGGATGCACTGCTGGTGTCTGCATGCACCGGTGGTATCCCCAAACCCACTCACTCTAACCCTTCTATTCATGAACTCATTCCCCTGTCTGCAGCACTTCCCATATGGGGGGTTGCTTTATGGTGTATCTGGGCCACGTACTCAACCGCCAATTTGCTAGAGGCAGCAGCACCAGCTACAACATCTCCAGTGGTGGCGGCTTACGCTGCAGAACCTCCCGAGGTAGCGGTGTCCACTGCTGTGCTCCCAGAGGCCATGGTGTCCACTGTAGTCTCTTCAGAGGTGGCGGCTCAGGCTGCAGAACCTCCCGAGATGGCGACACTTGCCTCAGTTCCTTGCGTGGTGGTGGCGCCCAGCAACGCACTTTCTGCCTGTCCTGTTCCGGCAAAGGAGGCCGCCTATGGATTCTCTGCCTGTTCTGTTCCAGCCAAGGAGGCCTTCTATGAACTCTCTGCTCACTCCTAACTGCCATGTCAGGATGCTCGCGCAGGCTCGGATGGGGTCTGTTGCCACCTGGATGGTTGTTCTTGCAATTCTGATTCTTACAGGTGAGATGGTGATTTCCAATGTTTGGATGACATTAAGAGCACTAATAGGTGATGAAGGATTTTGCAAACTGTTTCATAATACTGAAAACCCATCCTTCTGTACAAGTCAATCCAACCATGAAGGGTGTGGTAAAAGATTAAGACTTGCCACAGAAACCTGTAGAAACCTGTTTTTTGAACGACACTTGCCTCAGTTCCTTGCGTGGTGGTGGCGCCCAGCAACGCACTTTCTGCCTGTCCTGTTCCGGCCAAGGAGGCCGCCTATGGATTCTCTGCCTGTTCTGTTCTGGCCAAGGAGGCCATCTATGAACTCCCTGTCTGTCTTGTTCCAGCCAAGGAGGTCGTCTGGGAACTCTTTGTCTGTCCTGTCACGGCTATGGAGGCCGCCTGTGAACTCCCATCCCGTCCTGTCACAGCTATGGAGGCCGTCGGTGAACTCTCTGCTCATCCTGTCACAGCTATAAGGGCCATCTGCGAACTCCTTGCTCGTTCTGTCACGGCTATGGAGGCCGTTTGTGAACTTTTGTCTTGTCCCAACCCAGCCAAGGAGCCTGCCTCTGAATGCTCAGTCTTGTCTATCAACCCCAATGTTCTGTCTGTGTTGTCTGTCTCTGCTCTCTCGTTGTTACAGTCTCCGCCATGGTCTCCTGGCCGGGGTGGTTCACCGGGGGGGTTCCCTCTGCTCCGCCGTGGTGGTCTTCTGCTCCGCCGTGGTGGTCTACTGTCTGGCTCTGGTGGTCTTCTGCTCCGCCGTGGTGGTCTACTGTCTGGCTCTGGTGGTCTTCTGCTCCGCCGTGGTGGTCTACTGTCTGGCTCTGGTGGTCTTCTGCTCCGCCGTGGTGGTCTACTGTCTGGCTCTGGTGGTCTTCTGCTCCGCCGTGGTGGTCTACTGTCTGGCTCTGGTGGTCTTCTGCTCCGCCGTGGTGGTCTACTGTCTGGCTCTGGTGGTTCTCTGCTCCGCCGTGGTGGTTCTCTGCTCTACCGTGGTGGTCTTCTGCTCTGCCTGCTCCACCGTGGTGGTCTACTGTCTGTCCGTGGTGGTCCTCTACTCCGCCGTGGTGGTCTACTGTCTGGCTCTGGTGGTCCTCTGCTCCGCCTGTACCCCGTTCCGAGTCTCTGTGTTTCCTTGTTTTGCCTTGCCTTGCCTGTTCTCTCGGTTTCTGATCTTTGCCTGTTTTCCTGGATTTTTCCCTCTCGTCTCGCCCCTGTGATTCTGTCTGCCAATCAGTGACCTACGCTAGCCCTAGGACTATTCTTGTGTTTTGCCCGCCTTATACCTGTTTGCCGTTGATCGACCCTGCCTGTATTTGACCACTTCTCTTGTTAAATAAAGCTTGCACATGGATCCGCACGCCTCTCGTCTCGTCAGCCCCGTGACAAAGAGACTTATTTTAAAAACAATGAAAACTCTTAATTATTCCAAACTTTTGACCCATAGTATATACTTGCACTAATACGAACTCTCATTTTATCATCACTATTTTTCTCCTAAAGGCACGACGGTGAGTCTTGTAAAAGAAAAACGTGTGTATTCAGGTCATCACCTCCTCCAGATCAAAATATCAGACCAGCAGGGATTTCACTCCATCCAGAACCTGACGGTCACGGTGTGCGACTGCTCTATCACTCCCAACTGCCATGTCAGGATGCTCTCGCAGGCTCAGATGGGGTCTGTTGCCGCCTGGATGATTGTTCTTGCAATTCTGATTCTTACAGGTGAGATGGTGATTTCCAATGTTTGGATGACGTTAAGAGCACTAATAGGTGATGAAGGATTTTGCAAACTGTTTCATAATACTGAAAACTCATCCTTTTGTACAAGTCAATCAAACCATGAAGGGTGTGGTAAAAGAATAAGACTTGCCACGGAAACCTGTAGAAACCTGTTTTTTGAATGACACTTACCGTTTTGAATTTGTTCTCTGTAAATACTGTAGTTTTGTTTTGCTACAAGGCACTTAGAATGTTTGTTTGTTTTTCTGCGTTAGGAATATAACTGAAACCCAAAAATGAAAATTTGCTAACAATTGACTTACCCTCAGGCCATCCACGAGATGTGGATGAGTTTGTTTGTTCTGAACAAATCTGAACATTTAATCACTTGCTCACCAATGGATCCTCTGCAGTGAATGGGTGCCTTCAGAATGTATTGGAGGAAGCAATGTTATGGATTATGGACTCATATTTTAGCATAACGCAACAGTTAAAATACGTTAATGATGGGTTTGTTTCTTATAAACATGCATCTTTTCACTTCACAAGACATTAACTGATGGACTGGAGTCGTGTGGATTTCTTGTGGATTATTGTGATGTTTTTATCAGCTGTTTGGACTCTCATTCTGACGGCACCCATTCACTGCAGAGCATCCACTGGTGAACAAGTGATGCAATGCTACATTTCTCCAAATCCAATAAAGAAACAAACTCAAACATCTTCAGTGGCCCGAGTAAATTTTCATTCACTATTCATTTAAACACTTCAAAATGTGGTCAATGGAGCTGATAACTTTGTGGAAGTATCCAAGTTTAAAATAAATACTCTCTTTTTATATTTCAGCAATGTGCTTAATAAGTCTACTGATGTCCTGCAAGGCTAAGAAAAAAATGATTATGATGGATGATGGCCTCGGTCATCTCATCACAACAAATACGGAAAATCCAGGAACAGACTGCATGGTAATTTCCTCACACAACATACAGTAACTGTTTTTCAGTAATGTATGAATTTGTGCATTTTATTCAGTTTTATGTAACACTTATGCCAACATTATCTCAAGTAGAAGAAAGAACAATGCACACAGCATTTGTTAATGTTAAAATATAAATATAAAATGTATAATTTGACACACACACACACACACACACACTTGTTATTAGTGTTGTAATTAATTATTGTAATATAACAAATACTGTAAAATAGCATACATAACTTTGCATTACGTTTATAGATTAAAAAAAAATGCTGTAAACATTTTTGAGCATGGTTAGTACCTAATTCATTCATTAATAATAATAACAACCCAAACCTTAGTGTAAAGTGTAAAGTATTGATAAGTTCAGCTCATAATTATATCAAACATTAAACATTTGATGCCTTGAATAACTTTTAATGTCAATCATGATGTCTTCATAAAGGTGTCTTCTAGTATAGGTATTCACAAAACTGATTCTTCCAACGTAAACGGTATAAATGCGACTAAAAATGTAACATCAAGCCAGAAGGTCACAACACAAACTGTGAGTAACAATAAAACTCTTCATGTTCTTTGACAGCTGGGGTAAATTAGAGAGTTCTGGGAAATAATAATTTGCTGTCAAACCAAGTTCAAAGATGTATTATTAATATCATCTATAATGTTTCTGGAAATAGCCTGTATGTTGTGTGTATGATAAATTGTTCATGAGTAAATCAAACAGAAAAAAAAAATTAAATGTTTTATTTAAAAGTGTTAAAAGCAGATCTTATTTCTACTTCCTTCAATTGAAATTCTGCATCCTTTTTGCTGCCATGAACAGGAAAAAGATAATTTTGCTTCATGATTTCCAGGTGATGCATAAAGGACAGCAGGCCGTTTCACAGACTACATCGCCAGTCAACAACGACCAGATGTTCAAACGCTCGATGTACAGGGTGAGTATTAACAGCCACAGCTAGATTTCAAAGTGTTGGTCATTTCATTTGTTTTGTGATGGACTGTTTCTGATATGTATGTTTTTCAGAATTCCACAAGACTTACATATAGAGGAAATTTTCAGGTAAGAATAAAATGCCAGCAATCATTCACATGATATGCTAACTGCAGCACAGCTCCAACCTTTTTCCACAACATTCTCTGTGCTTTTTTCAACTAGCAGTCGAGTGTCAGATCAAGTTGCAGAAGCAATTATTCCTACAACATCAATGCATCTTACTTGGGTGAAAACCTTGCCGTTCTCATCAACCAGGTGATTTTACATTTACATTGTTATTTAGCAGACACTTTTATTCAAAGCAACTTACAAATAGAAGGCCATCAAAACCAACAAAACAGCAATAATATGTAAATGCTGTGACAAGTCTCGGTTAGCCTAACGCAGTACACATAGCAAGGTTTTTTTTATAATAAATAAAAATAAAACTAGTCAAAAGAATAGAGAACGCTAGTGTTAGAGGGTCTTTTTTAATTAAAATAAAACTAGTCAAAAGAATAGAAAAAGAATAGAGAATGCTAGTGTTAGAGGGTCTTTTTAATAAAAATAAAACTAGTCAAAAGAATAGAAAAAGAATAGAGAACGCTAGTGTTAGAGGGTCTTTTTAATAAAAATAAAACAAGTAGATAGAATAGAAAAAGAATAGAGAATATTTTATGCCTCTTTCAGCGTACATT
This sequence comes from Sinocyclocheilus grahami, assembly GCF_001515645.1. Taxonomy (NCBI): domain Eukaryota; kingdom Metazoa; phylum Chordata; class Actinopteri; order Cypriniformes; family Cyprinidae; genus Sinocyclocheilus; species Sinocyclocheilus grahami. The sequence continues at coordinate 156,112 of NW_015505845.1, forward strand.
ACTACTCTACTGTCTACTCATTCTTTATTTATATAATTTTGTGATAAAAATTAAGGCAGCGGCTATTTGCACTAAGTGTAATAGTGATAGAGGCTAAAAACAAAAAACAATAGATTCTATTTACGCTGTTAAAATAGCAGGATTTTCTGCTATTTATACTAGTTGCAAATAGTGGCAATTATCTGCACCTCAGCATTGTAGTACATTATAAAACAGTATGCAGTAATGTATTGTGTAAATTATCATTTTAATTCAAATTATTAAATGGATGCCACCTTATTGGGACAATAAAGCCCTCCCTAACCCTACCCGATACTTTATTTTCAACTTTTTGATTATTTCCTTCACTTTTATTGAAAATAAACACCTTTTCCGATGTGATATGAGATTTGAAAAGGGAGAGAGAAAAAAAAAAGTTTGGCAAAAGGTGGATTCGAACTCGGGTCGATCGTGTCAAAAAGATAACAGAACGCGCTTTATGCTAGTACAGCTAAAGCTTGACAGTCGTGTTTTATAGTGTTGACCATCCCTATCACACATTTGTGGGTGGAGTTAGTGTAAATAGCCTCTGCCAACAAAGCAGACTATTTGCACTTAGTGTAAATAGACGCACCGAAAAAATAATGCCATCTAAAAAAAAAAAAAAATTAAGTTTTAAGAACGTTGTGTTAATGTTCCCATTAAGTTATAAAAACATTAATTTTGAATGATGTCCAATTTTTCAATGTTAAAAACTTTAATTATTTGTTTGTTTGAACAATAAGGGAACATTCCATTTTATAATTTTTCAAAAATTATGGGAACGTTACTTTTGTATGTTCTCTAGGCATTTTTTAAAAAAAGTAGTAGGCTAACATTAAAAAAAAAAACATTAGATGAACGTCGAAATGAAATGTTTTGGTTCCACTTTATTTTGATAGTCTACTTCGTTACATAGACATCTTACTAACTACAAGTAACTTTGTAACTAAATGTCAATTAACACTCGTTAGAGTATTAGTTACTGAAGGTTAGGGTTAGTAGAATAAGTTGACATGTACTTGCAAAGTTGCTTAGTAGAATGTCTGTTGGGAGAGCATCAAAATAAAGTGTTGGCAGATACTATGTAGAAAGTCTGCTAATACTCCAGCGACTTCTAATTGAGTTGCAAAGTTAATTATAGTTAATAGAACATCTAAAGTGGACATTCGAACAATAGTAAAGAGCAGATATCTCTGCTAAATGAACATTTTATTAACATTACTGGAAGAAATTACCGTTCTGATAATGCTCCTTGTTAGCTCAGTAAACGTTAAGAACTTTAGATCAACAGGTTTTTTAGATCATGAGAAATACATTTGGTTAATTGTGTCCAAATGTTTGAGAGGACATAAGTAAATAATTTTCATGGTACTTTTGTTTTTTCCTTCTTCTCCTCAGAAACTACTTGCTCTCCAAACCCGTGATGAGGAATGTGGTATTTACAAACCGCACTGTTACACGGATGAAGGACAGCCTGCAGCCAGTGATGAACTGGATGAAATATCCATTGCTGAGGATGACTTTCATCCAGAGATGCTTAATCTGGACAGCAGGTTCAGTCAGCTAGCAGCAATCTCCAGACCTGACCTGATGAGATTGTGACAATTATCTCAGGAAGTGTAGCCTAAATATAAATATTTAGGACAAAATGCAAAAAAGGTCTTCAAAATCTTTACTACAGTTCTACAGTATCAATGATGATAAATATAGCTCCATTTGCATTTCCTGAAAGCAAAAATGCAGTGCTTGCAAAGGAATAGTATTAATAGTTTTAGGTGAGCTCATGTTTTTGGCTTTTGTTCTGTTTATTTTCATTCTGTATTTTTTTGCACTGTGTTCATGTGTAATAATTTGCAGACATTTAATCCCCAAAAAATATGGTGGTGTAATTCTTTGATGAAACCTCCTCTAAGAGTGCATGGGTGGATGGTGATAGTAGCTTTTTAGTTGTGGATAAGCGTGTTTGAAGACGATGTCTATTTTGACTGTGTCATGCAAACTCCTGACATATCTGGGTCTGTTGTTCCCCTGGGCGTGAAACTGCTCTACTTGCTTTTTTAGTATGATTTGTACACTGACGTATGGGAATCGATGAATGTTTAATAAAACTTGGGTGTTAATCAACTGAAGCATGTTTTACCGTTTTATTTGTGTGTGTGGTTTTATTTTGATGTCTCTCAACCAGTTCAACCCGCTTTTTTCTTTCTTTTTAAAATTTATGTTCAACACACAGCTCTTGAAATCGTTACTTTTTACATGCCACACAGTTACTGCTTCACAATAGCATTTTTTTTATCACTGTCCCGCAACTTATTTCCTGCCTGTCGCTCGTAAATCTTTAATGTTTCCAAAATCTATGAATGCATAAAGGTACCATTCATCAAAAGAATCAATGAGATACATATATGAGTTACGTAATGTATTTATTAAAGAGCATTGTATAACATCCAGTAAACACACTGAAAGGACTGAATTTATTTCCTTATGAAATTAACTCTTCATGAAACCAATACTCAGGAACTCACACAAAACAGACGCCATGCAATAAAACAATAAAACTTATCTGGAGAAACAACGCCTCTCTCCTCGCCCATTTACGACCCCCTTCTCCCCCTGGCCTCTCTGCCTCTCCCTCTTTTCTCCCAAAAGGTTTCACCCAAAGTTCATTAAGAATACACATATCCCACAGATCATGTATCTTGTGAACCTGTTGTTTTTCCCCTTCATGTTTAGTGTCATTTTAAAGGTCTTTGTGCAATTGGTAAATTGGTTTCAATTTCAAAGTAGTCATTTATATTGTATATATATATATATATATATATATATATATACATATATGTGTGTGTGTGTGTATATGTGTGTAGATCTATACCGGTGACCGGTAGATCATCCTATATATATATATATATATATATATATATATATATATATACACATACTGTATATATGTGTCACGAATCCTGTCCATGGACTTCCGTTCAATCACCACCAGAGGTCACCCTTCCATCACATTGACTCTCGCACTACACAAACTGTTGCATGTCATCCTTGACTACATATCCCATCATCCATTGCACTGATTGCACACAGCACTGATTGCACACAGCTGTAACCAATCACACATTCACTATATAACACTCACTCAAACAACCATTCACTGCTGAGTGTTGTATGTGCATATCGCTAGTTGTGATAGCTACGTTACAGAGCCTGCTTTAAGTTTCCTAGCCTAGCCTAGTCTAGTCTAGTCTTGTCTTGTCTTGTCTTGTCTTGTCTGTTTCCTCGTTTTCTAATCATTGCCTGTGTACTTTGGATTTCCTCTTTCGTCTTGCCCTCTTCGGATACTGTTTGCCCCTGCCTGGACCTTTGCTTTGTACCTGGATTATCCCTCTAGTCTCGCCCCTGTTGGATTACGTTCGCCGTCGACTGACCCTCTCTTGTTTACTGGACTGCTCTTGTTTTGTCTTCTATATACCCGTTTGCCATTGCCTGACCCTCGCCTGTTTTGACCACGCCCTTAATAAAGCTTGCAAATGGATCCGTACGTCTCACGTCTTGTTTTCCCCATAACAATATGTGTGTGTATGTGTATATATATATATATATATATATTAGACATTATTTTTGTTTTAAAGCTTTATAAATTATCAGAAACATCGCAAATTTAATTACACATATAAAATGTAGTATTTTTATAAGTAATCAAAAAGGAGTATTTCAATATAATTTATAAATTAATTTACTATATAAATTTGGGGGGTAAATTGTAATTTAAAACTTTTTTTAAACTTACAAAATGATTTGCCGCATGGAAAAGAAAAGATACTCAGCTTTGAAAAAAAAAAATGTGAATTTTCTTGAGATACTTACCAACTATATTTATTGTTCCTCTTTCCATAAAATGATGTGCACTGTAATGTCATCTACTTTAAAAAAAAATATAAAGGACTTTATTGTGCCAAACCTGTCCTCCATATATGATTTAATAGAAATTCAGAAAAAAGGGAACAAACATGACAGAGGAGGAACGTTTGAACACACATACTTTAAGGATGAAACCCATGAAGAGTTTTATACACGAGGTCCCTTCACCGTGTGATGTAGCTAGTACATCGGGCTTCATATCTGCAGTGATCCAGTAACTGATCAGTCTTCGATAAGTTCCAGATTTATGCTATAAATCTGACAGTGCGGCTGGAGACATCATGATGTATTACCTTTATATAAAGATCTCAAAACTCGAGACAGTAACACTGTTGTGTTTCTGTGTGCCACCCACAGAGTGCACACTGTAATATCTTTAAACAACATGACTACTTGCTAAAAGAATTCAGTACTCTTATTTTGCACAAGTAAAATAAATAAAATAAACAAATAAAATAACTTGCAACCTAGCAAATAACTTGTCTTTAGTGTCAGATGTTAAAATGCATCTATATATTTGCATTAGCATGCTAATATATATCAATGCTTTACTTTAAATCAAAAAATTTTTTTTATCATTGCCTAGTCATATCTTTCAATTTTTATATTTAGTTATTATTTATATTATATATTTATTATTTACTAACGTATATATGTCAGTGTCACAACCACTGCAAAGGACAAAAGTTTAACCACCTTTTAGATACATTTACAGATTACAGTAATAGAGCTCAATTGGATTTTACATAAGTTTAAATTTAAATGAGGGCTCACATGAAGACTAATAGTTCATAACATGTTTCATTGTCCACTGTTTGAGACCTGATCATTGTAATCTTGCTAATCCATCAATGGGAGTTTCAGATCCCTCATATTTTCACAGAAGGTTACACAAGGTCTGTCTCCTAACGACATGAGTCATTGTAAAATGATAATAAAACCGTTTTGAAGAACTGATGTTGAGAAATGTTCCATTGCTGCGTTCTACCCGAATGCCATTGGGGTATGTTGTAATATTTAGGGAAAATAATGACAGTATGAAAGAGGCAAAAACTGAGCATGTAAAAATCAGCTTTAATGAGCAAACAGAAGAATGTGTGAATGTGTTACGGGAGTAAGTTGTGTCACTTGCGCTTAAGTTGCACTTTAAGCAAGGAGAAGAAGAGATTGAGACAAAATAATATTCTCAATTATATTTAAATTATGTATGTTTCCTATCACCTGCAGTACATTATAAAATGGAATATGATTTAAAGGGGTCATATGATGCAATTTCAAGCTTTCCTTTCTCTTGTTACAAGCTGTTCGTGAATAGATAAGATCCCTAATGTTGCAAAGACTAAAGTCTCAAACCCAAAGAGATATTCTTTATAAAAGTTAAGACTGGTCCATGCACCCCTAAAACGCCTTGTTTAAACACGCCCCCACATGTCTACGTCACGATGTGGGAAGATTTGCATAACACCACCCAAATGTTCACGCAAAGAAAGAGGGAGTAACTTTATTGTTGCTGCCGCCGCCGCCATGTCGTGGAGATGCTGTGTGTTTCGTTGTGAAAGTGAAACTACTTTGTTTGGTCTTCCAAAAGAGGACACGACTAGAAATCAGTGGTTAAGTTGTATTTACAACACTGTTCCAGAACAGTTCAACCCAAATATTCAGATGTGTGCAGCACATTTTATGGAGGACTGTTTACTGATCCTGGGAGAGTAGACTACAATGCCGGCTGTTCTGACTCACAGACTGAAAGTACGTTTTCATATTTAAAGAATTTGCCACTGATGATTCAAACGCGAGTTTTGGGCAGTGTAGAGTAGCGCTTGTTGTTAGTCATTTCTCTGATCACAAATGCAGACATGGTTTTATGTTTACGCGGCACGATGCAACGCAACACGTAAAAACAGTATAAGTCATTATAATCAGTAATTATGTCCCCACTGGATGCAACAAATGCCTAGTTTATAATGGGTTTTAATGTTTTTGTCTGTTATTATATCATTAGTATTAGTATTATAAGTATTATTGTTGTTGTTGTTGTAAAAATGCATAAAGTTACAAATAGGGTTAGGCTGTGGGTTAGGGTTAAGTTTATATACAAGCATATATACAAAAGTGTGTGTGTGTGTGTGTGTGTGTGTGTCTGTGTGTCTCTCTCTCTCTGTGTGTGTGTGTGTGTGTGTGTGTGTGTGTGTTTTACAGCTCGGTGCTCTCCACTACATTGTTGTATTTTATTGTTGGCTGTTGAATGATGGTGAATTTTTCATGATTGTTATCAACATGTACTTAAAATATGTATGATATTAAAAATACACACTTGGTTAAAACAACTGTATTACACATTGCAAATAGGTAAACATGATATGAGGAGGTCATTGACTGTTAAAAATCAGGTGACACTGCCCTCTTGTGTTGAACAGGTGACATGACACTTGTCAATGTATTCAACATTTCTGAGATTGGAGTGTCCACAGGCGCACATATGAGGGTTGCCCTCCCTAAAAATAAAAAAACAAGCTGTGTATTGTAAATAATACAATGATATATACTTAATATAATTGAATAAGTAGTAAAACAATATAAACGCAAACGAACGGTGACCCAAAAAAAAAATTTTTTGAGTCCCCATCCCTTGTCTCACAGTGGTTTGGTCCACTGCCTGCTTTCCCCCTTTACCTCACTGATACACACACCAGTCCAGTGGGAGACCAAGTTCTTCAGTAGTTGTGGAACTCCAGTAGGCTGTCAAGGCTATTTTATTCACTTTAAACATCAGGTGAAGTTATTCTTTTCTCTCTAATACAGATCATGCTCAGTCATGAAAAAAAAATTATGATAACCAATGTATTTTTCTATGAGTCCACTATTTTAGCAATTATAATGTTAGCTTGCTCGGCAGCTTGTTTAAAACCGTAGATTGTTGAATAGCAAGTAACCAATTACAAATAACACAGCCAGGGGCGTTTACGGTATGGGGGGCTTGCGGGGCCCCACGTAATTGCATGCTTTGCGTGGTAAATGCTACTGAACATGGTGATAAGCCAATGTGTGAACTGATATTAGGCCAATATTGTAGATCTACCGCTGTGTTGGGTTTTGCTCAATATGATGTAACATTTTGTGTTGTTGGCCAGATACAATGACAGGGAAAAGAAGATGGACATAAGATAATTTTTCAGTGCAGCAAAATACCAATTACAGAAAAGTCCCCATAGTACAATTTTGGCTGCATTATTTGTGTCCCCTTCAAAAATTGCTCTTGAGAAATTTTATGTTTATTGTCCCCACCTGTTCGATGAAATATACGCCCATGGGAGTAGCTAATGTTAAAGCAGGATGCCTCTCTAACAGGAAATGAAAATAAGTCATTAGTTGTTCCCCTTCAGGAACTTGAGCTGCGTCGAGATTCGCTTTGGCAACGCCCCTACGTGACCGCGTTCTGAAGCACGTGTCAAATCAGCCCAATGGAGCAGCGAGACGTCACGAGACATAAGCACCAGAAAGTATAAAAGAGCATCCGGTAGAGCGCAAACCAGCTTCTGCTCTTCAGTAGCGCTCTGTGTATGTGTCTGTCGATTTACTGTTGTCTGTCAGCACAAGCATTTAAAAACATATCATGAAAAAGTCTAAGTCTATGACGAGCGATCGGCATTACAAACGCTGTGTTCCTCCCTGCCCACGATATCTGGCGGCGGGGGATACACACGATCTGTGTGTCGTTTGTTTGGGAGCGGATCATGCATGGTCAGCTCTTGAGGGAGCTGATTGTCATGACTGCGAGTTGCTCCTGGTGCGCACGCTCCGCTCTCGCCTGGCCGTGTTTGATGAGAGCGGCCAGGCTCGCGATCCCTTTTCGGCGACGCAGTCAACACTGTCGTCGAGAGGTTTCAGGTAGGTGAGGAAGCAAGCGGCGGCGTTTCAACATTTCCTCCCTCATCACTCCCAGGCCCATGGGGCTGCTGAGCAGGAGCAGCCCCAGCCATCAAGCTCCTCATACCGCCAGTCACAAAAGCAGAGCCTTGCAACCCGCACCCTGCCACAAAAAGAACGGGGGTCGGGGCGACGCTCTCAGTCGGGGTCTTCTAGACTGAAGACAGATCTGCGGACCGTTATTTTGTCGAAGAGGACCTCGACTAAGCGGTCCTGACACCAACATCGTCAGGCCCTTGAGGGCAGCCCCACCTGGGGAGGAAAGGATAACACCTCAGTATACGGTGCCCGATCCTCCTCAGTGCCCTCACGGAGAGTCTAAGTCTATGGCGAGCGAATGGCATTACAGACGTTGTGTTCCTCCCTGCCCACGATATCTGGCGGCGGGGGATACACACGATCTGTGTGTCGTTTGTTTGGGAGCGGATCATGCATGGTCAGCTCTTGAGGGAGCTGATTGTCATGACTGCGAGTTGCTCCTGGTGCGCACGCTCCGCTCTCGCCTGGCCGTGTTTGATGAGAGCGGCCAGGCTCGCGATCCTGCTGGCAGCGGTCCCGCTGTTGCCGAGGCACAGCGCAGACTGTTGTCATGGGGATCGCAAGAGGATTTAGCTTTTCTCTGTCCTCACCCGCTAGATCCGCAGCTCTCTCTCAGGGTTCCGGTGCTTCAGGGCTCAGTGAGCTCCAATGAGCGAAATTCCCAGCTGCCGCCTGGCGACGGCACGGGAGAGCTCGCCCCCTCGAGTGAGGGTACTACAGCAGTCAGGTCGGTCGTTCCCTGCCGGTCATCCGCTTCCTCACCCGCTAGATCCGCAGCTCTCTCTCAGGGTTCGGAAGCCCACGCTGCGGTTTCTTCCACCCGGAGAGAGAGCCAGACACTTCATCTATCTTCCTCCGAGGAACTCGACAGGTGGACTCGCCACCGTAGTCCCTCGCGTATGAGGAGCTCGTGGAGGTTGTGACTCGTGCTGTAGCCAAGTTAAATATCGATTGGCCAGCCGAGAAACAGGACGCTCGTCCTAAAAGCAAATTAGACAAGCGTTTCCTGAGGGCTAGATCACAGCCTTCACGACAGGGCCTTCCGTTTTTTCCCGAATTCCATGCCGAGGTGTCAAGATTGTGGGAAAAACCGTATTCTTCCTGTATCTACAGCCCCAGAGTCTCTAATTATTCCAATATCATGGGGCTGAATGAGAAGGGATATGGGGCGATGCCAATGGTGGAGCAGACGCTCACGCGCTATCTCTCCCCATCCTCAGCATTGTCCCTGAAGGCCCCGAAGCTTTCCACCAGGCCTGTTAAGCTGACATCTAGTCTGGTTGGGAAAGCTTATACGGCAGCGGGTCAGGCTGTCGCATGCTTGCACACCATGGCGGTGTTACAAGCGTACCAGGCTGACCTGCTCAAGGACCTGGATGACAGGGAGGA
>NW_015505845.1:165763-178357 GCF_001515645.1 Sinocyclocheilus grahami
CCTCCTCTCTCAGGCGGGGGTCGCCATTCTTTACCCCCGCCCGGAGTTATGGAAGCTGTGGGCATGGCCCCTGAGGGGGCACAGCTCCTAGCATCTGGTCTCTCAACTGAGGTTGTTGAGACTATACTCCAGTCCAGAGCTCCCGCCACTAGGAAATAGTAAACCTTGAAGTGGAAACTTTCCTCTTTATGGTGCGGACAGTGACTGCAGAACCCAGTCAACTGCCCAATTGGTACAGTTCTGGAGTTTCTGCAGGAGCGATTCTCCGATGGGTTATCTCCCTCCACTCTAAAGGTATACGTGGCAGCCTTTGCTGTGCTTACCACACCCTTCTGGGTGGTCAATCATTGGGAAGACACCCACTTATCACTCGTTTCCTACGTGGCACCCTGAGGCACTAAGGTGCCCTCATGGGACCTGGCTGTGGTTCTGGAGAGCTTATGCAATGCCCTCTTTGAACCCATAGAAGTAGTTTCGGTCAAGTTGCTCATGCTCAAGACCATCTTTCTCCTCGCTATTTCCTCACTAAAAAGGATCGGGGATCTTCAGGCACTTTCTGTTTCGTGCCTGGAATTTGCTCCAGGCATGGTTAGGGCATTCCATTACCTGAGGGCCGGGTATGTCCCTAAGGTGCCCACTTCTTCACCAGGGCCCATAGTACTTCAGGCATTCTGTCCTCCTCCGTTCCAGGAAGTAGGCCAAGAAAGGCTTAATCTGCTCTGTCCAGTTCGAGCACTGGACACTTAGGCACACAGAGCTGCCCCGTGGCGTAAGGCAGATCAGCTGTTTCTTTGTTTTGGTCCGCCAAAGAAAGGATCTCCGGCGACCAAGCAGACTATGAGTAGGTGTGTGGTCGAGGCCATCTCACTAGCCTACGAGTCCTCTGGCCTCCTGTCTCCTATGGGGGTCAGAGCGCACTCGACCAGGAGTATGGTGACCTCCAAAGCTTTCAACTTGGGTGTGGCCTTGCAGGACATTTGTGCTGAGGCGGGTTGGTCCTCTCCGCACACTTTTGTCCGCTTTTACAACCTAGACCTGGCATCTACCCCAGGTTCCCAAGTTCTCTCTTCGTGATGTGCTCATAAGATACACACACAGGCAGGGACTTTGTAGTATGGCACAGTGGGTATTCTCGTTCCCAAAGCGAATCTCGACCCAGCTCAAGTTCCTGAAGGGGAACGTCTCTAGGTTACGTATGTAACCATGGTTCCCAGAGGGAACGAGATGCTCCGTCTCTTTGCCATACTCCCTGCATCCCTGCAGGCGCTACTTCATCGAAGCTGGTTTGTGCTCTGCCGGATGCGCTTTTATACTTTCTGGTGCTTACGTCACCCTGCTCGTGACGTCTCGCTGCTCCATTGGGCTGATTTGAAACTTCAGAACGCGGTCACGCAGGGGCGTCCCAAAGCGAATATCGATGCAGCGTCTCGTTCCCTCGGGGAACCATGGTTAAATACGTAACCTAGAGACGTTTACTGCTAAGACTCAACAAAACACCTGATTGCTGGTTTACAGTGTAATTTGAATGTGATCGCTGACATTCAAATTTAAGTTGAACCATGCCAGGTATGGAATAAAAAGATTGTTGTGTAGTTTATTACTATCTCGCACGTGGACTGATGACAGCACAGAACACATTTTTTACCATTCACACAGAAGCATTTTTGCATTGAAAAAGGTGAGCCACGAGCAGTGGAATGGAACTTGAAAAGACTGCTTTAAAGCAAGCAACTTTACAGTATTAAACATGAAAAACATTATCAGTGCCACTTTCATTTAGAATTTCAACTTGATTTTCTGCTATAAAGCAGCTGTATATGTATATGAATATGTACAGAATATATCATTCAATATTTTAAGGAATTGCAAAAGCTGAATAAGCGATCAAAGCCTACTGAATAATCAGTGAAATAATCGATGATTAGTCGATTAATCATTCTAATAAGTGTTAGATTAAATAATTTTGTTGCAGCCCTATTAAAATAATCACGTTTAACATAAACAAAAGTAAAACACATGCATGATTTATTATCTTAGTTTAGTCCAGTTCCCTATTTAAACAGTCTCTCCCATTGCATATGGACAGTTATGGGGGAAACTCCTATTTACTCAGAATGCTGAAGCTGTTGCTGCATGAACAAATGGCAATTCAGTCTGACAAAACAGGCAGAGCCGACTGCAAGTTTAAGCAGCCTGTATTCTTCAATGAAGGAAAGTGGACAGTGTGCTGATTTAGTGTGCTGATTTGCATCCTCCCCAAGGCTGTGGAGGAACTCGTCTTGGATTGGTCTAAAGAGACCGTCCCCAGCCACTTAGACAAATGGTACCTGCCAGGATGCCATCAATAATCTTCACGCCAGAGGATGGCTCCTTTTTTTCAGAAAGTTCACGATGAACTTACCAGGTCATGGTGCGCCCCCTACTCTGGAAGAGGCAGTCTGTGCATCTCTGCGCTGGGGTTGAAGGCTCATCCCGTGCACCCATTTAAGCCCTGCAGGACAACCTCCACAACAACTGTTTTGGTTTTGCGCAAAACTAAGACCACTGCAGAGGCAATCAGCAAGACCATGGCCAACATGGTGGTGCTAGAGCGCCATTTTTGGTTGAATCTGAAGGATTTAAAAACTTCCATTTCCCGCTAACATTTGAGTGCTGTTAAGCTGATTCTTAAACACTGCTTATCGGCCAATGTGTTCACGCACTCAACAGATATGACTGTGATTGGCTACAATGATTGGCTCTTCACCGAGCGTTAACACAGAAGCATACGGGAGCGTTTGAAAGCTGCGTCTATCAGCGAATCCCTAATATATCTGCACATAGACGGATCCGCTGACATTTTTAGGGGAAATGGATGTTTTTAAAATTTCAGTACTGACTGGTACTGAAGTCAGTACTTTTGACAACACTAATTCATAATGCAGATTTCCATCTGCCTAAGAGGGGGAAGGGCCGTGTTCACGCACTTTTACAAAGTGAAAAAAAGACGAGAGACAGTTTGAAGGGCAGAACTGTATATTGATAAGCCACCCCCAGCCCAGGATAGCTTTTCAAGCTTGGAGCTGGGTGGCAAGTGGTCTGAGTTTTTTGAGTGGCAGGTTGCCACACGGGGTAGGGAATTGAAATTTGTGGTAATGTGAAGAGGAGATGTGCTTTTTTGAGTGCATGCGTGCACTATCACAGCGGAAATTTGCTTGGGCACGTGCTGAGTGGGAAGGACAGGCCCAGCCTAAACAAAACTTCCATCGCCCAGAGCTAAACGAAGGGAAGCAAGTGCGAGAATTCTTTGAGGGCGATTCGGCCTCTAAAGGACCTGACCCTTTCCTCTTCCTTTCTTCATTGAGATCAAGATGGCTTCTGCGGGTCAGGGTCCAATGTCACTGTGGGGTGGGATCGTTGCTAGTGGGAAATTGATGTTTTTAAAAGCCCCTTGGACTGAAAATATATTTAGTCAAGAGCTCTCTGTCTCCCAGTCAGCGGGTCGTCTTCCTGGGGACAGTTATCAACTTGGCCGAGATGTGGGCGTCGTTCACATTGGGGGCTTCTCACCCACTCAGAGATTTCCAGAAAATGCTTGGCCTCATGACAGCCACCTCCTCTGTGATTCCATTGGGCCTGCTTCATATGTGGCCCCTCTAATTATGGCTCAAAGCCTGTGTATAGTCACACGCTTCGCTTCTGGGATGGCTTCGCCTCAAGGTCACCCACCACTGCATCAGAGGCGTGGCCCCTTGGAAGGCCCCTCGCCTGTATCAGACAGGCATTCTATTGGGCCTGGCCTCCAGAAGGAAACTTGGGGAGCACTGTACAATGGCAGACTAGCTTTCGGTGCTCCTCTTCCAGCCTGGAGTAACGGCTGAACATCAACTGTCTCAAAACGATGGCGGTTTTTCTAGCCCTGAAAACATTCCTTCCAGCCTTAAGGGGGCACCATGTCCTCATCCACTCTGACAACATGATGGTGGTAGCCTTTATAGATCACCAAAGTGGTTTCAGGTCATGCTCCCTTTACAGAATGGTGAGACGCCTGTTCGTATGGGCGCAGTGCAACCTCACTGAGGGCAGTCCATGTGCCGGACAGACACAGACTGAATTTGGACACCTATTATGCCTATTTTTTACAATATGTAATATATGTCTCAGGTGTCCCCAGATTGTGCCTGTGAAGTTTCAGCTCAAAATACCCCACAGATAATTTATTATATCATTTTGAAAAGGCCCATTTTGAGTGGAAGCAGAAACACACTCTTTTTGTGCATGTTTCTTTAAATGCAAATTAGCTGCTAATCCCCGCCCTCTTTTCCAGAATAGGACTGTGCCTTTACAGCTTGTACCTATGATGCTCTGCTAAAAAACATCTGTTTGGTTTTGATTATCATGTCTACTGCGATGAAATCATACATTTTAAACCATATTCGTTTGAACTTCTGATAGGGTTTCCTGAGTGAACACATCCGAAGCACAAGCACAGAAAGCGGCTGTACTAAACTAAGTTCTCTTTAATGTCTTATTGCTTAAATTGTTAAAAACACACAAGTTACAAAAACAGTCGGTTATGTCTGTGAAGGTAAACAGCTGGGAAAGAAATCGCATGTTTATATTAGATCTGTGTGGCAGCAGCGTAATATACAATAAATAAATTAGTAAATCCACTGCTCTCTGATCTCCTCTGACGCTGGGACTCTAAATAGTGATCTGTGCTCGTCAGTGCATTCAAAGACAGAACAGTTAGCATGCTTTGCTTGAACTTTTGCCATGGTGTTAGAACTGGTACACTGTTGTCGCTTGCAAAAACAAAATGATGATGCCGTGGGTGGAAATGTGCAGATTAAGGTGTGTAAATATTATAATAGGATCCTATTACCACATCACAGGGGGAGTGAAAACTGATGTGCTCATTTTTTTCACATGCTTACAGAAAAGGCTTACCAATACAGAGTTACTAGGTTGTCCTTTTTCACGTTTTCTGGGTTCAGATATTAGTCAGTGCTTCCTGCCTTGAGATTGGTCTGAACGACTGTAGAGTTGTCCTCATACCAAGACACAGCTGTGTACCTAAGGTGCTCTCCACTCAGTTCAGAGCATAAGTCATTACTCTTCTAGCTCTTCCTAACCCAGAGGATGAGCAGGGTCCTAATTTACTCTGCCACTTCTAGAGCACTCTAGCCATTTCCGGCAATCAGAGCAGCTCTTTGTATGCTTCAGAAGCCACTCTAAATGGCTGCCAGTTGTGAAGCAGATACTCCCGCTGGATAGTAGACGCTATAGCTCTGGCTTTCTACTCAGTGTGCTTACAGTGTCCTCTTGGAACCCGCAGGTTCCCTGAGAAAACAGGAATGAGCGTTGTTTAGTCTGCCTTGCTATAAAGCTGCACGTGAGTCGATGACTGTTGCTATCAGTCAAAAGACTCTGACAAAAAGGGCATTCAGAGACCGTCTTGTCTTGGCTGTTTTCACCACCACAGACTTTTAGTTATTTCTTATCACTTATCTCCTGTCTGTAATTTGTTCATCAGCATGACTATTTAAGTTGCTCTTTGTTCAGTGCCTTGTACTGTTTGTGTATTGTGCACACTGTTTCATAGCTTGGCTTGCTATTTTAATTTCTTTCTTTTGTTTTCTTTAGTAAACCATGTTCTATTTGCTCAGTTTTCAAATTCCTTTCATCATCTTTGGACCTGAACGTTACAGAATAATGGACCCTCAAATTGTGTAATTTGGACAAACTGGCAGAGGAGCAACCTCTAGCATTATATCAAAGAGGTCGGCCACTGGAGGATTTTGTTGACGATTTCTTGGAACTGTGCCACCAGTTTAGTTGGGATGAGTACACAATGAAAGTGCATTTTTGGAATGGGCTCAATGATGAACTGCTTCAAATAATGTTGGTGGGGAATGACAGCTGCTCATCATTTGAATCCCTCTAGTACGCTTTATGTATGGTGGGTTCTCTAGGAAGCCTGCTCCAAACCAGATATGCTCATCTCAAACCTGCCTGCCCAAGATCCTCCAGTGAACCACACAGAGCCTTCATTACCTGCATGCTCCACTGAGGCCAGTCATTCCCTCCGCTCTGCCTTCAGCCCCTCACCTTCCACCCCTTTGACTCCAGCAGGCTCCTCCTTCCCTCCACTGTGAAGCCTCAGTCCTCGGTCACTCTGGCCCTGCCTCGGTCCTCCAGCACCCTACCTCCACCTTGGCTGCTTGTCACCACAGCCTCACCTCGGCCTCTAGAATCTTCTTTGTCGCTCTGACTTTGCAGATCTTCAGCTCCACCTGGGTCTCCACCTTCAACTGCTCCACCTCAGTCAGTCATCTCCTTGGTTTCGCCTAGCATCCCCATCAAGGCTGCACTATGGCTTCTCCCTCCCTCAGTTCCGCTGTAGGTTACTTACCTCCTGGCTGTCTCCTGGGTCACTCTGAGGTCTCGTCAGCCATTTCCTCCACAATGGCTCTTCCCTCCATTGACTCCACCATGGGCAATTGTCCTTGCTGCACTTTGGGTCTCTACCACCTGGCTACTGTTCCCATAATTTCCTCCATGGCTGCTTCCTCCATCCATTCCTCCTTGTTTTTTTCTGCCTGCTCTTACCAGCCCTTCACCTGCTTCTCTCACCAGCCCTTCACCTGCTCCTCGTCCTCCTCCAAAGCCACCACCCCCACTCCATAATCTCTTCTATTACAGAGCAAGTTTGTTTTTTTCCAGGGTGTACTTTCACCTTTCTCGCAATTTAACATTGCAAAGGCCTTTAGAGTAGACTGACCAAATATAATGTTGATGTCATTAAATCTCTAGGGGGAGTTTGTTAGAGCGTAAAACATGACACTTCCTGTTGCCAGCAGGTGGCACTATGACTATAACTGAATATGGGCATGTGTTCAGGACAGGACTCTTATCAAACGTGAAGATTTGGGCAGATCGGACATTGTCTGCCTGAATTATAACAACTTCCTATTTCATGGCGAAACATGAAGTTTGTCACGCCACCACGGACACACCCTTCAACGAAACCTCATGATCTTTTCAATTTAATGTCACAAAGGGCTTTAGATTACACTGACCAGATGTGGTGTTGATCTGTTTAAATCTATAGGAGGAGTTCGTTTAAATACAACGGCTGAAAATGGCAAAAATAACAGACTTCCTGTTGGGTTTCGGACTTCGTATACCTGGGGAGTTTTTTGTAGGTATTAGTGTTACATGTTTCTACCGAATTTCGTACATGTATGTGAAACATAGCTCGAGGGGCACTTCGTTGAAATTTTATAGGTGGTGCCATTTTGCCACACCCACTTCTGAAACCCATATCAGATGTAAATTTTCACCACTTCTGGTGCGTGTGCAAAGTTTCATGAGGTTTCAAGCATGTTTAGGCCCTCAAAAATTTGATTAATTTTGGAGAAGAAGCAATCCCAATAGGGTCCTCACACCATCGGTGCTCGAGCCCTAATTAAAATGAAAACAGGAAATATACAAATAAAATCTAATTCAAAATATTAACAAAGACTATAATACTATGTCAATGATACTAAAGTAACACTGGTCCCAGTTTCTGCCTGCCGTCATTTGAATAAACATTCCTCTCTCTCTCTCTCTCTCTCTCTCACTCTCTCTCTCTCTCTCTCTCTCTCATGTGTCATATGAGCAGCCTGGATTACTGTAAGACACAGAGGAAAGCTCAGTCTCAGTGATGATCTGCTTCAGCATGAGGACCCTTCCTGTCAGCTTTCTCCTGCTGCTGGTGAGTTAAAGCTCTGTGTGATGTGATAAACTAGAGCCGCTCGCACCGCCTCATGTTTCTCTGCTCATATTTAGGCATTTATGTTGCAGGAACTGAGTCTGTCAAACAGTACAAAGCCAGTTTTATGAACAATGGGCTACAGAAGGTTTGCTTTCCATTGAATGCTTAGCTGATGTTATTGTTTGCCATGCGTCAGAACTGTAAAGTAACAGCATGCTTGAAGTAGTTCTGTTGAATAGGATTTGTTACATGGATTTATGTAACAAAGGTAAATACTGAAACAAATGAATTGCTCATTGTTAATGTTAGTTAATAAATTACCTAATGGGACATCATTCTAAATTGTTACCAATCATATATAGTTTTCAATAAAATATCAGAAATAAATAAGTTATAATTGATAGTTAATCTTTTCACATTACATCAGGAAAAAAACAAACAAGTCAAGCAAAGTTAAATCATAAATAATATTCCTGTCAGACTAAATGAAGGGACTTTCACCCTGACATTACGAATAACGAATCCTTTTTTGTAATTGCACCAATTCACTACTGGGGATTCTTTGGTGAGCAAGTGATGTAATGATACATTTATCCAAATCTGTTCCCATTAACAAATAAACTAATCTACAAATTGGATGGTCTGAGTAAACTTTCAGCTAATTTTTTTTTTTTTTGTGAACTATTTGTTTTTTAACACTGCAAAATGTGTTCAGTGGAGCTGATAACTTTGTGAAAGTGTGAAAGCATCCAATGTTAGAAATAATCAACTTTTTCATTTCAGCTTCATGTTTAATTAGTGTTCTGAGTTCTCACAATGCTGCAAAAAAAATATTGCAATGAATCAGGGCCTCGGTCATCTCATCACAACAAATACGGAAAATCCAGGAACAGACTGCATGGTAATTTCATCACACAACATACAGTAACTGTTTTTCAGTAATGTTTGATTTTGTGCATTGTATTATGCATAATGTATTGTTATTTTAATAGTAAGTACATGTAACATGTAACAAGGTCACCTTAAAATAGTGTTACCAAATGCTGTAAAAGTTATTGGTCATTGTTAGTACATGGTACCTAATTCATAAACTAATAATAATGAATAAAACCTTAATGTAAAGTGTAAAGTATTGATAAGTTCGAACACCCTTTGTTGCCTTGAATAACTTTTAATCTAAATCGTGATGTTTTTATAAAGGTGTCTTCCAGTATAGGTATTCACAAAACTCTTTCTTTCAACATGAACAATATGAATGTCTACAAATACAAATTCAAGCCAGAAGGTTACATCACAAACCATGAGTAACAATAAAACTCTTCATGTTCTTTGATAGTTGGGGTAAATTAGAGCATTCTGGGAAATATTTTGCTGTTAAAAAGTTCAATGTAGCAACATTTAAAGAAATGTTAGATGACTAGAATACAATTTTATTTTGAGTCACTTCAGGCATTCTACTATCAATAAATAATTTTGTAACTAAATGTCAACTACCTCTCTTTCATTTGCAAGTACATGTCAACTAAATTTAATTAGAGTATTAGTAGACTGTTAGGGTCAGTAGAATAAATTGACATACTTGCAGAGTTACATACAGTTAGTAGAATGTCTGTTGGTGGATCATCAAAATGTAGTTTTAGCAATCAATCTACTAATACTCTAATGATTGCTAGTTGGCATGTAGTTGCAAAATTACTTATTAGTAGAATGTATAAAAAGTGGACTATAAACCATTGTTTCAAACATAAAACCTCTAATGGATGATTCATAAGTAATGCTTTTGTACTAATGTTTTGAGAACAATAGTAAAGAGCAGAAAACTCTAAATTAAAATTATATTAACATTACCGGAAAAACATTTGTTCATAACTTTGAGTGAACCTTGTCAGAGCATTAAGTTCTGAGATTGTTCCTTGTTAGCTCAGTAAACATTCAGAACTTTAGATCAGCAGGTTTTTTAGATCATGAGAAATACATTTGGTTAATTGTGTCCAATTGTTTGATTGAGGCAGGGGTGCTGTAAGGGTGGGGGGTGGGTGGTGTTAGGACGATTAACGTGTTTCAGTCTTATTGTCCACTGTGTGAGACCTGATCATTGTTCTCTGATGGATCTTGCTAATCCATCAGTGGGAGTTTTCGGTTTCAGAGCCCTCATATTTTCACAGGTTACACAAGGTCTGTCTCCTACATTATGAGTCACTGCAAGAGGAGGATAAAACTGATTTTAAGAAATAATGTGAAATGTTCCATCGCTAGGGCCACCGTACTAATGCCATTGGGGTATGTTGTAATATTTTGGGAAAATAATGACATTATGAAAGAGGCCATAACTGAGCCTGTTGTACCGTTTCATTTACAACAGCTTCAATGAGCAATAACTGTGAAGTTTTGTCACTTGCACCAGGAGAAGAAGAGATTGAGACAAACATATACAGTATTCTCAGTTATAGTTATATTATGTAGGTTTCCTATCAGCTGAGATTAGAATAAAGCATTTACATTCTAAAACAGGGAATATAAAAAAAATGGCATGGCATGGAAGTTGAGCCATTGGGGAATATTTGTACTATTCACATTTCTGATGACAATCTGTAAAAAAAGAGTTACACATGCAAAAGTTTAACTTTCAAAATATTGTTGAGTAATAATATGTATATCTGTATATAAAACAGCAGTAGTCTATGTAATGTATTTGCATTTGTGTGTGAGTGAGTGAGTGAGGATGTGTGTGTTTGTCTATTACATCTCAGTTTTTTCCACTACATTTTTGTATTGTTGCCTTTTGCATGTTGGTGATATTTTCATGATTGTTATCAATATGTATTTTTCATGATTTTCAAGTTATATGTAAAACATGCATGCTATTTAAAATATGCATTTGGTTAAAAACAATAGTATTACTTTACAAATAGGTAGCCTATAATATGAGGTGGTAATTGAATGTTAAAAATCAGGCTTCACTGGCCTCGTGTTGAACAGGTGACATGACACTTGTGAATGTGACGAAATCAGAATGTCTTGTGTTTCCAGTTAAGATAAGACATTTGAGTGACTCGTGTTAAAGGACACCTCTCTTACAGGAAATGGAAATCAGTAATCAGTTGTTTACAGCCAAGACTCAACAAAATAACTGATTGCTGGTTTACTATGTAATTCCAACGTAAAGGACGGACATTACTGTAAATTGATCCATGCATGCCAGGTATGGAAAAAGTAGATTGTGTAGTTTATTGCTTAATCATATTTATTACTCTGATTATGGCTTTACCGTGTTGAAGTCATATCTGTCTCTTACACGGTCTGATGACACAGAACAGAACACAATGCATTTTTGCATTTAAAAAAAAAAAAAAAGAGTAAGACACCAGCAGTGGAATGGAACTTGAGCGCCACATTTTTGTCATGCGTGAGACACTGCAAATAGTCAAACAAGTCTGTCTAGCACATATTTACATAGACCTAGTGCAGGGGTAGGCAAGTTCGGTCCTGGAGAGCCGCAGTCCTGCAGAGTTCAGCTCCAACCCTAATCAAACACACCTGAACAAGCTAATCAATGTCTTCAGGATTACTAAGGCTATAGGCAGGGGAGTTTCTTTTTCAGGGTTGGAGCTGAACTCTGCAGGACTGCGGCTCTCTAGGACCGAACTTGCCTACCCCTGGCCTAGTGGAATGCAAAAATTTGTGTTTTTATGGGTTTTCCACAGGGTGGTGTGATGCGTCCAGTGTAGTGTATTTAAATTGCATCTAAAATGTCTTTTTGATAAATAAATTGGATATATAAATGTAATTCATGAAAAAAAATCATGGTGTCCCATTGGAAAGAAAAATCAAAAATGAGATCCCTTTAACATCTCAAATATTTCTCCTAGACTGAAATTAGGTTTCTTTAAGATCGAATGGAGATTTTGGGTTGAGTCTCCTGCTTCTCAAACTTGTCTCCTGAGACAAAAACTCTAACACTCTCACAATGGTCTCCTTTGAAGCTTTAAAAGAGATCTCAACAACATCACACATTCTGCTCAGATATTATTAGCAAAGTAATGAAGATAATGGACAAAGAACTGAAAAAATCAGAGGGTTAAAATACAGACCAAACTAGAAACACTAGAACAAAGGAAACATACAAAACTACAAAGCAGAAGATAACCCTGGAAATATTTTTTGAATATGTTATCATCAGGTGAATTAACTAGTTATTTTGGGTCAAGTTGTGTGTTTTTTTAATGAGAGGCTTAATAACAGCCAGTTTTAAGCTTTTTGGGACATATCCTAATGACAATGACTCATTTATAATAGTCAGAAGAGGATCTATGACTTCAGGAAGTTGGTGTTAAAGAATTGTGCTATAATAACCCCTACAAATACAACTCATTATATACACTATAAACACTTTAAAGGAAACAGACATGTTTGTGAAAGATGTTTTCTCTGTTTTGGAGGGATGATCATTTTTAAATCATACCCTATTTATTGCATCAAAATTTGTTAAGACTTTACTATATTTAAAGGAGACATATTATGCCCCTTTTTACAATATGTAATATAAGTCTCTGGTGTCCCCAGAATGTGTCTGTGAAGTTTCAGCTCAAAATACTCCACAGATCTTTTATTATAAAATTTTTGAAAATGCCCATTTTGAGTGGAAGCAGAAACACGCGTTTTTTCGGGCCCGTCTCCTTAAATGCAAATGAGCTGCTACTCCCCGCCCCCTTTCCCAGCTTTTGAGCTGCAGCTCATACCTGCTAAAAACGTCTGTTTTGGTTCTGATCATCATGTTTATCACGCTGAAATCATGCGTTTTAAACCATATCAGTTTAAACTTCTGATATACGGTTTTCGGAGCGCACACATCC
>NW_015505845.1:178439-180077 GCF_001515645.1 Sinocyclocheilus grahami
ATGTTCTGTGCTCGTCAGTGCAGCCAAAGGCAGAATAGTTAGCATGTTTTGCTCAAACCTTTGCCATGTTCATTAGAGCTGGTACACCGTTGTCACTTGTGAAATCAAAAGGACGGCGCCATAGGTGGACATTTACAGATTAAGGGGCGGTAATAGCGAAATCAGACGCGCGTTTTTTCAAACGCTTGCAGAAAAAGGCTGACCAAAACAAAGTTACTGGGTTAATCTTTTTCACGTTTCCTTGGTTGGTAGATGCACTGGGGACCTGATTATAGCACTTAAAGCCTGGAAAAGTCAGATTTTCATGATATGTCACCTTTAAGGGTGGATAATTTTATCAGTTGTTCATTATTCATGCAACTATACATAACTACAATAACGAGTTATAGTTGGGGCCGTGGCCTAATGGTTAGAGAGTCAGACTTGTAACCCAAAGGTTGTGGGTTTGAGTCTTGTACCGGCAGGGATTGTAGGTGGGGGGAGTGAATGTACAGCGCTCTCTTCCACCTTCAATACTACGACTGAGGTGCCCTTGAGCAATGCACCGAACCCCCAACAGCTCCCTGTGCGCTGCAGCTTAGGATGGGATAAATGCAGAGCACTAATTCAGAGTATGGGTCACCATGCTTGGCCACATGTCACGTCAATTTATAACTTTGTCTAGTGCTCTTATGAATGTTTATAGCATGATTTAACTATACTGAATAACATACTTCTTCATGGCTAGTTTTTGTGCATTTCATTTCATTCTGTAACCTACTTGTTCTACAGATCTGTGTACTAGTGTTAAATGCTACCGTTTTTGACAGTGTTGATAATGTTTCTGACAAATAATATCATGATATGTTTTGCGTTTCCCTTACCAAATGTCGTATTTTTTTGATTGCTGTCAGTTTAAGTGCCAGTGTTGCCAGATATTACTACAAAAAATAAATAAATAAAAATAAACCGAAATTATTTCCAATCTTTTGCAAATAAGATAAAGATATCGCGGACCATAAACTGCAACTTCCTACTTTATTAAATTTTCTAAAGTGTCAAATTAAGTGGAAAAGACAAGTCCAAAAACACTTATCTGATCTGGCAACACCGCGGCAATGCTCACTCACAGGCAGTGTTGCCAAGTCCGCTGTTTTTACGCAGAATTGGGCTACTTTAACACGGTTGCCGCAGGTTGTTTTTGATGTCTGCGGGTTGAAGCGACCCCAATAATCTCATAGCCCCTAGAATGCCAATTTACCAGGGGAACCCAACAAAAACCATGTATTTTACACCCCCGAATTTTAAATGGGGACCCCCTCGAAACACCATTGGGCTAGTTTTGTTGTGAAAACCTGGCAACCCTGCTCACAAGTCTCATTCAATTCGCAGCAATCATTTTCATACCACAGACACTAAACATTCTTGCAAACGGTGTAAACTGAATTATACATGTCATGCAGACATTCATATGAGGAGTTTAACATCAAAGTCATTAAGAGAACAAATTTTATTTTTGAACATGAAAAACTTACAGAGGTCCGGACCTCAGTGGCCTCATAGCTGGCTACGGGCCTGGGTAATGCTTTATTTTTCGTTAATTTAGCCACTGTATTGAATAAATACCTGGGGTTGTGTTTGTTTTCTTCTAAAAGAGAC
>NW_015505845.1:180156-182675 GCF_001515645.1 Sinocyclocheilus grahami
AAACAGCTGGGAAATAAATCGCATGTTTATTTTAGATCTGTGTGGCAGCAGCAATATACAGTAAATAAATCAATAAATCCACTGCTCTGTTGTCTCCTCTGACGCTGGGACTCTAAATCATGTTCTGTGCTCGTCAGTGCAGCCAAAGGCAGAATAGTTAGCATGTTTTGCTCAAACCTTTGCCATGTTCATTAGAGCTGGTACACCGTTGTCACTTGTGAAATCAAAAGGACGGCGCCATAGGTGGACATTTACAGATTAAGGGGCGGTAATAGCGAAATCAGACGCGCGTTTTTTCAAACGCTTGCAGAAAAAGGCTGACCAAAACAAAGTTACTGGGTTAATCTTTTTCACGTTTCCTTGGTTGGTAGATGCACTGGGGACCTGATTATAGCACTTAAAGCCTGGAAAAGTCAGATTTTCATGATATGTCACCTTTAAGGGTGGATAATTTTATCAGTTGTTCATTATTCATGCAACTATACATAACTACAATAACGAGTTATAGTTGGGGCCGTGGCCTAATGGTTAGAGAGTCAGACTTGTAACCCAAAGGTTGTGGGTTTGAGTCTTGTACCGGCAGGGATTGTAGGTGGGGGGAGTGAATGTACAGCGCTCTCTTCCACCTTCAATACTACGACTGAGGTGCCCTTGAGCAATGCACCGAACCCCCAACAGCTCCCTGTGCGCTGCAGCTTAGGATGGGATAAATGCAGAGCACTAATTCAGAGTATGGGTCACCATGCTTGGCCACGTCACGTCAATTTATAACTTTGTCTAGTGCTCTTATGAATGTTTATAGCATGATTTAACTATACTGAATAACATACTTCTTCATGGCTAGTTTTTGTGCATTTCATTTCATTCTGTAACCTACTTGTTCTACAGATCTGTGTACTAGTGTTAAATGCTACCGTTTTTGACAGTGTTGATAATGTTTCTGACAAATAATATCATGATATGTTTTGCGTTTCCCTTACCAAATGTCGTATTTTTTTGATTGCTGTCAGTTTAAGTGCCAGTGTTGCCAGATATTACTACAAAAAATAAATAAATAAAAATAAACCGAAATTATTTCCAATCTTTTGCAAATAAGATAAAGATATCGCGGACCATAAACTGCAACTTCCTACTTTATTAAATTTTCTAAAGTGTCAAATTAAGTGGAAAAGACAAGTCCAAAAACACTTATCTGATCTGGCAACACCGCGGCAATGCTCACTCACAGGCAGTGTTGCCAAGTCCGCTGTTTTTACGCAGAATTGGGCTACTTTAACACGGTTGCTGCAGGTTGTTTTTGATGTCTGCGGGTTGAAGCGACCCCAATAATCTCATAGCCCCTAGAATGCCAATTTACCAGGGGAACCCAACAAAAACCATGTATTTTACACCCCCGAATTTTAAATGGGGACCCCCTCGAAACACCATTGGGCTAGTTTTGTTGTGAAAACCTGGCAACCCTGCTCACAAGTCTCATTCAATTCGCAGCAATCATTTTCATACCACAGACACTAAACATTCTTGCAAACGGTGTAAACTGAATTATACATGTCATGCAGACATTCATATGAGGAGTTTAACATCAAAGTCATTAAGAGAACAAATTTTATTTTTGAACATGAAAAACTTACAGAGGTCCGGACCTCAGTGGCCTCATAGCTGGCTACGGGCCTGGGTAATGCTTTATTTTTCGTTAATTTAGCCACTGTATTGAATAAATACCTGGGGTTGTGTTTGTTTTCTTCTAAAAGAGACAAAAAGTAATCAGATCTAGCAGTATTCAGAATAATGCTTTTCTGTAGGAGAAGGTACTTTCCCACCATGCAATACGAAACACTTCTAGTTTAGTTTTCTTCCAGCTGCGCTCCATTTTCTGGGCTGCTCTCTTTAAGGCACGAGTGTGCTCATTATACCATGATGTCAAACTGTTAAGCGTAAAGGAGCAACCATATCTAAAGTGCTAGAAAAGAGAGAGTCCATAGTTTGTGTAACATCAAGTTTTTCTGAGCTATTGGATATGCTGAGGAATTTAGATAAATCATAAAGATTACTTACAAAGCAGTCTTTTGTGGTATAAGTGATGGTTCTACCATATTTATAACAAGGAGTTGAATCTACAGCTTTAGCTATATGGAGTACACACAAGACTAGATAATGATTCCGAGATATCACCGCTCTGCTGCAGAATTTCAACGCCATTAACATCAATTCCATGTGACAGTATTAAATATAGAGTATGATTTCGACAATGAGTAGGTCCTGACATGTGTTGTCAAACCACAATAGAGTTCAGAATGTTTATAAATGCTGATCCCAATTAATCTTTTTTTTCCAAAATTTTTCATAATCAACATGGATATTAATATCACCAACAATTAAGACTTTATCTGCAGCCAGCACTAACTCAGATTTAAAAAAAAATAAAAATCAGCAAATTCGGTTATAAAGTCTGTATGGTGCCCTGGATACAGTAGCCACAGTAACATCAATTAAATTGTTACTCTTAAATTGGTTTGGAT
>NW_015505845.1:183538-225562 GCF_001515645.1 Sinocyclocheilus grahami
GTGTACGTGTACGTGTACGTGTACGTGTATGTGTATGTGTATGTGTATGTTTACATGTATGTGTATATATATATATGTGTGTATGTGTATGTGTACATGTATGTGTAAGTGTACGTGTACGTATACGTGTATATGTATACGTGTACGTGTACGTGTACGTGTACGTGTATGTGTATGTGCGTAAGTAGACAGACCCACTTGTCCTAGAGGGCGGGGCTTCATGAGTGTCACTGGAATCTGGCTGGTTTTTATGCGCTCACACACACAACAAGGAGGACTTCATAAGCTGCTTGGGACGAGGTTTCACCTTCATTTTTATCCTACCTGGTAAAAAGAGTTTTACTTGGTCTTCGTACTGAAATTGGATTAGTATTTTCGCCTGGGGACAGTATGGAAAGTAACAGGAAAACGAAATTTGGCATGCTTGAATTGGCGCTGGTTGTATTTTTCATGAGCTCTAGCGCCTCAGGTAAGTCACGTACCTGTGCCGTAATGATTGCATGTGTTAATTAGTTTGTTAACCAGTTATTTGAAAGAAGTCCTATCGTTCTAATAATGTATTGTTTCATTTGCTTTTCTGTTTCATAGAAATCCTTCCAAAAGCACAGAACGTAGCCTGGTCCTCTGTCAATTTTAAATCCATGTTAACATGGAGCCCAAAACCAACGAATTATTCCTACACTGTTGAATTTTCAGAGTAAGTCGACATTTTTTTGTTATTATAATACACTCAGTAGTCAGGTTGTATATTATTACCTTTATTGTCTTGAATGCAGTATCAGAGTTATGAAAAATGTGCTAGAATTAGTAAATACACCCATTCAGGTTCAATTAAAAAATCTAATTTATTACAACGCTTTAAAAAGATATTGTTTCAGTAGTAATGAAAAGGGTCTAAATCTGTTACAGTTTCTTCTTGCAGGCTTACATAAAGTAAAATGTACAGTATGTACAGATGAGCTTCATATGTTGCATAGGATATGTTTTATTGAAATACAATAGTGAAAAGACTCAGTTTGCCTTGGCTGGTATCTAATATTACTTAGATCATATTGATTCTGCCCAATCAAGTCATAATTCATTGATTATATCAAAAGGTTTCTCACTGTGTAATCTGAAAAGGGCCATAAACTGATAAAGGTGCATAGTGTATGGGCAATAAAAGTGTATTATGTATTTTGTTTCTATTGTTTTTAACTTAATTTCTACTCCGTCTTCTAACAATTTCCATCAGTAATTTAATTAAAAGTGCATTGCATTTATCTCTGCAGGTTGTAACAGTCAATTTATCTTGATTTGATTTAAATGCTAGTGGGTTTAGATACGCTTTTATTAATATTTAAAGCATTAAAACCTTTATGAACAAAAAGCTCTGTATTAATCTCTCACACGAGGCAGATTTGGCAACTGTTGCATAGTTCCACACCCAGGACTTGTTACAGCAGGCACCAACCTGTCACTTTTTTTCTCATGTAATATAACTGATAATTTCCAAATTATTTCTTTACAATCTAAATGTCTGTGTAAATGACTGTAGACTCGGCCAGGACAGAGAACGGACGCCGCACTGTATCAGGACAATGGAACCTGAATGCGACCTGACTGCAGAGTTAAAAAACCTGAAGGCCTATTACAGCGCTGACATCCTGTCTGAACCCATGCGGGGCGTCTCCTCCGATCTGATTGAGTTCCCTCATGTCAGATCGGAGAAATTCTCCCCTTACTATGACAGTCAGTATCTTTCACAACCACCTTTATTTAATGACAAAAAGATATTGAACCATTATAAAGATCTTCTGCTTTGATTCTCTTTCAGCTGCCATTGGCAGGCCAGAGTTTAAAATAGAAGTAAGCAGCGACAAAAGGAAGATGACGCTGCACGTAACGGACGTCCCCACAGCTCTCTTTAATGAGGATAACAAGAGACTGAATATTCGGGATGTTTTCGGAGACAACCTGCAGTATAAGGTTACCTACAGGAAAGCCAAGAGCACAGGAAAGGTTAGTGTTGTCTGTAATCTTACTTTTGTCTTATCTTATTTAATAAGCAGTAAACAGACTTTTCTGAGCTCTTTCACCACTTTTTAAACTCTAAAGTACTATCCTGACTTATAGTACGAAACAACTTCAAAGTTGTAAATAATACAAAGGTTACTGAGGTATGTTTTACAAGAAAATGCTATTTCAGTCTTTCTTCTTCAAATGTACATGTTTAATTCAATGTGTTACTGTTTGTTTGTAAAATTTACTAGCAATTTCTGAGTGAAAATTGTTCCAAGTAATTCCCTTACCTTTTTTTTTCCAACTAAATAATACACATAAAGTCAATTGTTGTCATTTTTTGCAGGTAGAGACTCAAAGTTTTTTCTTTCACAAATAACATTTGTTTTTAACTTAAAGGGTCATTATAGTTCTAATTAAAAATTTGACAATTTAAAAAATATTTATGTAGAGATATTATGTAGGGCACAGTACAAAAATATGCCAAAAAGTACCATTCAGAAGATTTCAGAAAGATTTTAAAAAGAAATTGATACCTTTATTCAGCAAAGATGCAATCAATTGATCAAAACTGACTGTAAAGACAGTTATAATGTTACAAAATATTTATATTTACATTATTAACATGCTGATTTAAATGCTGCTATTTTGAATTTCTATTCATCAAAGCATTCTAGAAAAAAAATCCACAAAAAAGGCAGCACAACTTTCATCATTGATAATAATAGTAAATGTTTCTTGAGCAGCAAATCAGCATATTAGAATGATTTCTGAAAGATCGTGTGACACTGTAGACTGCAGTAATGATGCTGAAAATTCAGCTTTGCATCACAGGAATAAATTACATTTTAGAATATATTAAAATAGAAAACATTTATTTTAAATTTTCATACTGTTTCACAATATTACTGTTAATAAATGCATAAATAAATGCAACCGTGGTGAGAATAAGCAACATTAAAACATTTTTAAAAATCTTAATTATTGCAAACTTTATATGTTAAACATATTTTATGTGTTTGCCTCTTCAGAAAGAGAAGATCAGTAAAAGCAGCATCATTGAGCTGATGGATTTGGACCAAGGAGTGAGTTACTGTTTTTACGTTCAGGCTTTCCTACCCTTTCGCGTTCTAGACAAACAACACGGGGAGATCAGCAGCTACCAGTGCTCACCAGAAGACAACACATCTATCTTTGAAGGTAATGCTTTCGCTTTTTACACTAAAACATGGTCTGTCAGGGATTTTCAGCACAACAATCCCAGGAAATGCAAACGTTGGGAATTTTGTCTGATAGAGTGTGAATCATTTTCCCAA
The DNA here is from genome assembly GCF_001515645.1 of Sinocyclocheilus grahami. Classification (NCBI taxonomy): domain Eukaryota; kingdom Metazoa; phylum Chordata; class Actinopteri; order Cypriniformes; family Cyprinidae; genus Sinocyclocheilus; species Sinocyclocheilus grahami. The sequence goes on from NW_015505845.1 coordinate 186,856, forward strand.
AATAGACACTCTCCCCTGATCTGGACTCTCGCTGTAACACATGAAGTGTCGGAGAGCTGATATAGTATCATATCAGAGATTTATATGGACTCTATGAATGTGTGATTCACAGAGACATTTAATGCAACCGATAGCACTCATAATTGATAAGAAATGTGTCCGTCGGGTGGATTGTAAATGAATCATCACAGCGTCTAGGGACCAATAGAGCTGCAAAATTCCTGCGGTGTCCATCAAACTCATTAAATCAAGTGTTGTGAACTTAATGACGATGATGTAATGTTTTTGCAGAGTACGGCATGGGTGTCATCGCCGGAGCCATTTTTATTATCATTTTGGCAATAACAACAATCATTATTGTCATCGTGATGTGCTGCAGACGAAGAAAGAGAGCAAAAAACACAGGAAAAGAGGGATTAGCACTGAAAGGTGTGTGAGGAGTGTGGATGCTCTGTTTGGTAGATCTAAATTGGACTCTCCCTTAGGGAGGATGGCGTCCCGTTCTACTAGAAAACAGTGGGAATATTGTGTTTCTGTGAAACCTCAAACTGTAGATATGTTAGACATGTTATTTAGCAAGACAAGACCTTTATACTGTCAGGTGGTGGGTTCTTTAGTCTGGCACTGAAGTGTACTGTATAAACATTTTTAGAAGCACTGCCTAATTTCATCTACTTTCTAACAAATGGAAATACTGTATGGGTTTTTTATTGTATGCACTTGGGAGAATCAAAATCGGAGCACATTCTATGAAATGAAAGAACACTAATTTATTTTTTTAGCTATTAATGTGGTCAACTGTATTTGTTTTTAAAGTATTTTTGTGACAGCAAAACGTTTTGTTAAGTTTTAGCACATTGCAACTGTACATGGCTAACCAGCAATCATAAAATAATGTTAAATCTGGTTTATTGTTGTCATTTTGATAAACTTTATCATTGTACTACAAACCTGTGAATCCAGTAAGAATGGTACTGATGTGGATTTTTTATTTTAAATAAAACTGCTATATATACAAAACTGCACATGTGTCATATTATGTTTCATATTGATTCATCAAACTCATTTAGAGGAGACATATTATGCCCCTTTTTACAATATGTAATATAAGTCATGGTGTCCCCAGAATGTGTCTGTGAAGTTTCAGCTCAAAATACTCCACAGATCATTTATTATATCATTTTGAAAATGCCTATTTTGAGTGGAAGCAGAAACAAGCTGTTTTTCGTGCCTTTCTCTTTAAATGCAAATGAGCTGCAGCTCCCCGCCCCCTTTTCCAGAATAGAGCTGGCCATTACAGCTGGGACCTGCTAAAAACATCTGTTTTGGTTCTGATTATCATGTTTATCACGCTGAAATCATGTGTTTTAAACCATATTAATTTAAATGTCTTATATATGGTTTTCTGAGTGCACACATCCGAAGCACACGGACAGAAAGCGGCTGTCACAGCATGTGAGTACTAAACTAAGTTTACATTAAAAACACACATGAGTTACAAAAAGCAGTCGGTTATGTCTGTGAAGGTAAACAGCTGGGAAATAAATCACATGTTTATTTTAGATCTGTGTGGCAGCAGCAATATACAGTAAATAAATCAATAAATCCACTGCTCTCTTGTCTCCTCTGAGACTGGGACTCTAAACAGTATTCTGTGCTCGTCTGTGCAGCTAAAGACAGAAAAGTTAGCTTGTTTTGCTCCAACTTTCCCCATGGCATTAGAACTGGTACACGTTGTCGCTTGCTAAATCAAAATGAAGGCGCTGTGGGTGGAAACTCACAGATTAAGGGGCGGTGATATTATAATGAGATCCCTTTGCAACATCACTAGGGGAGCGAAATCAGATGCCCTCCGTTTTTTCAAACGCTTGCAGAAAAAGGCTGACCAAAACAAAGTTACTGGGTTAATCTTTTTCACGTTTCCTTGGTTGGTAGATGCACTGGGGACCTGATTATAGCACTTAAAGCCTGGAAAAGTCAGATTTTCATGATATGTCACCTTTAAGGGTGGATAATTTTATCAGTTGTTCATTATTCATGCAACTATACATAACTACAATAACGAGTTATAGTTGGGGCCGTGGCCTAATGGTTAGAGAGTCAGACTTGTAACCCAAAGGTTGTGGGTTTGAGTCTTGTACCGGCAGGGATTGTAGGTGGGGGGAGTGAATGTACAGCGCTCTCTTCCACCTTCAATACTACGACTGAGGTGCCCTTGAGCAATGCACCGAACCCCCAACAGCTCCCTGTGCGCTGCAGCTTAGGATGGGATAAATGCAGAGCACTAATTCAGAGTATGGGTCACCATGCTTGGCCACGTCACGTCAATTTATAACTTTGTCTAGTGCTCTTATGAATGTTTATAGCATGATTTAACTATACTGAATAACATACTTCTTCATGGCTAGTTTTTGTGCATTTCATTTCATTCTGTAACCTACTTGTTCTACAGATCTGTGTACTAGTGTTAAATGCTACCGTTTTTGACAGTGTTGATAATGTTTCTGACAAATAATATCATGATATGTTTTGCGTTTCCCTTACCAAATGTCGTATTTTTTTGATTGCTGTCAGTTTAAGTGCCAGTGTTGCCAGATATTACTACAAAAAATAAATAAATAAAAATAAACCGAAATTATTTCCAATCTTTTGCAAATAAGATAAAGATATCGCGGACCATAAACTGCAACTTCCTACTTTATTAAATTTTCTAAAGTGTCAAATTAAGTGGAAAAGACAAGTCCAAAAACACTTATCTGATCTGGCAACACCGCGGCAATGCTCACTCACAGGCAGTGTTGCCAAGTCCGCTGTTTTTACGCAGAATTGGGCTACTTTAACACGGTTGCCGCAGGTTGTTTTTGATGTCTGCGGGTTGAAGCGACCCCAATAATCTCATAGCCCCTAGAATGCCAATTTACCAGGGGAACCCAACAAAAACCATGTATTTTACACCCCCGAATGCGATTTTAAATGGGGACCCCCTCAAAACACCATTGGGCTAGTTTTGTTGTGAAAACCTGGCAACCCTGCTCACAAGTCTCATTCAATTCGCAGCAATCATTTTCATACCACAGACACTAAACATTCTTGCAAACGGTGTAAACTGAATTATACATGTCATGCAGACATTCATATGAGGAGTTTAACATCAAAGTCATTAAGAGAACAAATTTTATTTTTGAACATGAAAAACTTACAGAGGTCCGGACCTCAGTGGCCTCATAGCTGGCTACGGGCCTGGGTAATGCTTTATTTTTCGTTAATTTAGCCACTGTATTGAATAAATACCTGGGGTTGTGTTTGTTTTCTTCTAAAAGAGACAAAAAGTAATCAGATCTAGCAGTATTCAGAATAATGCTTTTCTGTAGGAGAAGGTACTTTCCCACCATGCAATACGAAACACTTCTAGTTTAGTTTTCTTCCAGCTGCGCTCCATTTTCTGGGCTGCTCTCTTTAAGGCACGAGTGTGCTCATTATACCATGATGTCAAACTGTTAAGCGTAAAGGAGCAACCATATCTAAAGTGCTAGAAAAGAGAGAGTCCATAGTTTGTGTAACATCAAGTTTTTCTGAGCTATTGGATATGCTGAGGAATTTAGATAAATCATAAAGATTACTTACAAAGCAGTCTTTTGTGGTATAAGTGATGGTTCTACCATATTTATAACAAGGAGTTGAATCTACAGCTTTAGCTATATGGAGTACACACAAGACTAGATAATGATTCCGAGATATCACCGCTCTGCTGCAGAATTTCAACGCCATTAACATCAATTCCATGTGACAGTATTAAATATAGAGTATGATTTCGACAATGAGTAGGTCCTGACATGTGTTGTCAAACCACAATAGAGTTCAGAATGTTTATAAATGCTGATCCCAATTAATCTTTTTTTTCCAAAATTTTTCATAATCAACATGGATATTAATATCACCAACAATTAAGACTTTATCTGCAGCCAGCACTAACTCAGATTTAAAAAAAAAAAAAAATCAGCAAATTCGGTTATAAAGTCTGTATGGTGCCCTGGATACAGTAGCCACAGTAACATCAATTAAATTGTTACTCTTAAATTGGTTTGGATAATTTTGTATTTTCTAGTTCAGGGAACAGACACGGTCTCTACAGAGTGATTTGTGAAAGAGTCTCTATGTGCTGAGAATTAACTGATTAAATGGCCTATAGGATGCCATAAAGTAAAGTTACTGCAATTAAATTGTCATAATTTACTAACCCTCATGTCATTCCAAACCGGTATGAGTTTCTGGTATGAAGATATTTTGTAGGATGCTGGTAACTAAAATATCCTGGTTATGCTGGACTTCATTTGATTTGCTTTGAAGTGTTTTTTTTACAGTACAATAGATCTTTTATGTTCCACAGAAAAAAAGTCATACAGGAAAGACATTAGAGGGAGTAAATGACGACATTTAGGTGTACAACAGTAACATCTGTAAAAACTTGACACCTAATTTAAGACGGTTATTTATCTTTCTTATCTTTTAAGTTCATAAAATATATTTGAAGAGAACAAAAGTTTACTCAATGTATAATGATGCAGGCTTTAAAGCGGTGTACAAAGGTGTAGTAAACAATTCTCAAAGTTATTTCTAACCTATATTTATTGTAAGTAATTATATCAACATTTTTATAAATACATTTCTATCATATTTCTATATTGTTAGTAAGTGCAAGCTAATCTATATACAGAATTCTGATATAGGAATGCATTTAGAAAATGGGATATTGTTACGATATGTAGAGATGAGGCAGGTATAAACACAGATAGTCCAGGACTGAGAAACAGCAAAAGAATCCCCAAGACCACAACAACAAGATTATTGGGATACCTAGCCATAAGATGAGGTGTGTGCTCACTCTCCATCTGCTCCACCGTCCATGGTCTCCTGCAAACAAGGAAAGTCTGATTATCATTCCCATCACCATTACTCTGAAATATTGAACTGCTTCTTACCTGCCATTGTTATTTGTGCTTTACGGTCAATAAATAACTTTTTGCATCTTCAGTCTGTGATAACATTCCGTAAAAAAAAAAAAAAAATACTGGAGAAGAACTGTAGGCAGTATGAGTTCCACCGACCCATTCCAGGAGATCGTGGATGCCCTGAAACGCCCTTCTCACCACATCTCCCGCCACTCTAACCGCGGTCACCGCCACAGCTACTCCTTCAACTGCTGTGGCTTTGTGAAGGAGTAGTTGTACATTCAGACCAGCCTTGCATTGGCCAGTTTCACACTGAACAGACCCACCTCCTGGATCTAGAACATTTCACAGCTGAAGTGGTTCAAGGTCACCAGTGGCTAGATCAACACAATCCAGTTATCTCCTGGAGAACTGGCAAAGTTCCCTCAAGTTCCACAACCCCTCTCTCATCCTCTCCAGACGTAACCTGTGAACACCACCTCCATCGAATATCCAGTGGAACTTTGATCTGTGGACATTCCATCCTGTTACACCCCCTTCAGTGACGTATTCTGCCCAAATAAAGCTTCACCGTTGCCTACAGTCTGACCATGGGACTGTGCCATTGACTTAATTCCGGGTGAGTCAGTGCTCACCAATCTAACTGCTTTCTCTTCCGGAGCAGAAAGCCATGGAGGAGTGCATTGAGGAAACCTTAGAGTAAGGTTACATCCGCCCTTCAACCTCCCTGCTGCTTCGAGTTCCTTCTTTGTGGCGAAGGACAGTGGCTTGTGGCTTTGTTGTACCGATTACTGTGCCCTCAACATGATCACTGTGAAGTATCAACTCACTTTCCCTTCATCCCAGTGGCACTACAACATCTCCGCTGAGCCACCATGCTTACCAAGTTGGACCTCCACAGTGCCTACAACCTCATCAGGATATGTGAAGGGGATGACTGAATATACCCTCCATATTCCAGGATTGCCGCCCTTCAACCTCCCCGCTGCTTCGAGTTCCTTCTTTGTGGCAAAGAAGGACAGTGGCTTGTGGCTTTGTACCGATTACTGTGCCCTCAACATGATCACTGTGAAGTATCAACTCACTTTCCCTTCATCCCAGTGGCACTACAACATCTCCGCTGAGCCACCATGCTTACCAAGTTGGACCTCCACAGTGCCTACAACCTCATCAGGATATGTGAGGGGGGGATGACTGAATATACCCTCCATATTCCAGGATTGCATGCATGAGGTGCTTCAGGAATTCCTCCATCGGTTCGTTCTCAGCTACATTGATGATATCCTCATCTACTCCTGGAGCATGGCCAAACATCACCAGCACGTAGCGGAGGTCCTGAAATGCCTGAGAGAGTTCCATCCTTTCCTAAAGGCCAGAAAGTGCCCTTTCCATCAATCCTCAGTGCAGTTTCTTTATCACCACATCAGCAAATACAGTATACAGATGGACAATGGGAAAGTTGAAGCTGCTAAGAACTGGCCCATACCCACCACTATTAAGGAATTGCAATGCTTTGGATTTGCAAACTTCTATTGATGTTTCATTCAGAACTACAGTTTCTTGACCAGTCCATTGACAAATCTGCTCCAAACAAGCCCAAGTCTCTGTTGTGGACTCCAGCTTCCACAGAGGCCTTCCAGAAGCTCAAGGGAGCCTTCACCAGTGCACTGCTCTTGGTACATTCAGACACCAGCAAGTTCTTAATTGTGGAGGTTGATGCTTCGACCACTAGGGTATGAACGGTGCCGTCTCAGCAGCTGGGGAACCCTCCCAAACTCTATCCATGTTCCTCTCTTTCCCATCTCCACAATCCTGAAGAATCCAAGCCCATCTTGCCATTCACTCAGTTTGTGAACTGCATCCAGAACTCTCAAGATCAACCCACCTCTTCCAAGACCTCCAAAGCTGCTCTGCCGGGATGTCTACAAGATCTACAGCATATTCCCACCACACTCCACTTATCCACTCCCAACATTCATCTCTGGGCACTGGCCACCCAGAGGACAATAGAACCCTCTTGATTCTGGTGGCACAACATGGCCAGGAATGTGAGAAGATTTGTATGTGGTTGCTCTGAATGTGCCTTCTCGAAGAGCACATGCCATCTTCCAGCAGGCAAACCCAGCATCTTATTAGGAGTCCTCATGGTGTTGGTGAATGGGAACCTCAAGTTGCAATTCGAATCTGCCACATGAAAAACTTCCTCTAGCTTTAGGTGATCTGTGACATCGAATATCCAGTGGAACGTTGATCTGTGGACATTCCATCCTGTTACGCCCCCTTCAGTGACGTATTCTGCCCAAATAAAGCTTCACCGTTGCCTACAGTCTGACCATGGGACTGTGCCATTGACTTAATTCCGGGTGAGTCAGTGCTCACCAATCTAACTGCTTTCTCTTCCGGAGCAGAAAGCCATGGAGGAGTGCATTGAGGAAACCTTAGAGTAAGGTTACATCCGCCCTTCAACCTCCCCGCTGCTTCGAGTTCCTTCTTTGTGGCAAAGAAGGACAGTGGCTTGTGGCTTTGTACCGATTACTGTGCCCTCAACATGATCACTGTGAAGTATCAACTCACTTTCCCTTCATCCCAGTGGCACTACAACATCTCCGCTGAGCCACCATGCTTACCAAGTTGGACCTCCACAGTGCCTACAACCTCATCAGGATATGTGAGGGGGGGATGACTGAATATACCCTCCATATTCCAGGATTGCATGCATGAGGTGCTTCAGGAATTCCTCCATCGGTTCGTTCTCAGCTACATTGATGATATCCTCATCTACTCCTGGAGCATGGCCAAACATCACCAGCACGTAGCGGAGGTCCTGAAATGCCTGAGAGAGTTCCATCCTTTCCTAAAGGCCAGAAAGTGCCCTTTCCATCAATCCTCAGTGCAGTTTCTTTATCACCACATCAGCAAATACAGTATACAGATGGACAATGGGAAAGTTGAAGCCGCTAAGAACTGGCCCATACCCACCACTATTAAGGAATTGCAACGCTTTGGATTTGCAAACTTCTATTGATGTTTCATTCAGAACTACAGTTTCTTGACCAGTCCATTGACAAATCTGCTCCAAACAAGCCCAAGTCTCTGTTGTGGACTCCAGCTTCCACAGAGGCCTTCCAGAAGCTCAAGGGAGCCTTCACCAGTGCACTGCTCTTGGTACATTCAGACACCAGCAAGTTCTTAATTGTGGAGGTTGATGCTTCGACCACTAGGGTATGAACGGTGCCGTCTCAGCAGCTGGGGAACCCTCCCAAACTCTATCCATGTTCCTCTCTTTCCCATCTCCACAATCCTGAAGAATCCACTGAAGAACCCAAGCCCATCTTGCCATTCACTCAGTTTGTGAACTGCATCCAGTGGTCTCAAGATCAACCCACCTCTTCCAAGACCTCCAAAGCTGCTCTGCCGGGATGTCTACAAGATCTACAGCATGTAGCATATTCCCACCACACTCCACTTATCCACTCCCAACATTCATCTCTGGGCACTGGCCACCCAGAGGACAATAGAACCCTCTTGATTCTGGTGGCACAACATGGCCAGGAATGTGAGAAGATTTGTATGTGGTTGCTCTGAATGTGCCTTCTCGAAGAGCACATGCCATCTTCCAGCAGGCAAACCCAGCATCTTATTAGGAGTCCTCATGGTGTTGGTGAATGGGAACCTCAAGTTGCAATTCGAATCTGCCACATGAAAAACTTCCTCTAGCTTTAGGTGATCTGTGAGAATTTGAAACCTAAATTGTTCTGTGGCTTCCTTCGGCAGGATGTTCTCCAAAGCAATTATCAGGCTCTCTTGGATCAGGAGATGCCAATAATGGAATAGATGGTGACGTACCTCTGTAAGCATTCTCCTGCATGGATGGTCCATGGTGTACTCTGCCTGAGCAGAGCCCATCTTGCCATTCACTCAGTTTGTGAACTGCATCCAGTGGTCTCAAGATCAACCCACCTCTTCCAAGACCTCCAAAGCTGCTCTGCCGGGATGTCTACAAGATCTACAGCATATTCCCACCACACTCCACTTATCCACTCCCAACATTCATCTCTGGGCACTGGCCACCCAGAGGACAATAGAACCCTCTTGATTCTGGTGGCACAACATGGCCAGGAATGTGAGAAGATTTGTATGTGGTTGCTCTGAATGTGCCATCTCAAAGAGCACATGCCATCTTCCAGCAGGCAAACCCAGCATCTTATTAGGAGTCCTCATGGTGTTGGTGAATGGGAACCTCAAGTTGCAATTCGAATCTGCCACATGAAAAACTTCCTCTAGCTTTAGGTGATCTGTGAAAATTTGAAACCTAAATTGTTCTGTGGCTTCCTTCGGCAGGATGTTCTCCAAAGCAATTCTCAGGCTCTCTTGGATCAGGAGATACCAATAATGGTATAGATGGTGACGTACCTCTGTAAGCATTCTCCTGCATGGATGGTCCATGGTGTACTCTGCCTGAGCAGGTCTCCTCTGTCCCCGAGGCAGTGTTGCATATTCAAACTGGATAGGTGATAGGGGGTATTGGGTTCAGGTTGGTCTCAAAACTGGGCTGAAAAGTCATGCTCTCACCAATGGAGGTAATGTTCATTCACCCCAGATGTTCAGTTAGGTCAGGGTATTCGTCCATCAAAGTTGGACTCGGTGCAACCTGAGGACTTACTGCTGAAGAGAAGGAGCATTGGGATGGGCGTGGTGGAGTGGTTAGCTTGGGTGGAACTTTCCAATCTGGTTTAATTTCCTCCAACTCCTGGTGAAGTGCTGCATTATCTTGCTTCATCTGCAGCAACAAGAATGTGAGCTCTGGCAGCTGCTTTACTTGACATCAAAATGCACTCTTCTGTCTCCGAGTCTGTCTGATGTACAGTACCTTCTCACTGGTCTGAGAGGAGCCACTCTGGATTTCCTGATGCTTGGCTGACAGGTGAAGTGGATCTGGAATGATCCACTGTGCTCTGTGACTCTTCTTCTGCTCTGGTTTGCTTGGTGGGCACCCATGAGACATCAGTCCACTGAGCTCATAGTCTGCCAAGCGAGCTGGTGGGTTCACTATTCTGCTATGTGGTACAATGGGAGCATCCTTCACTGGATGAGATATCCTTAGCTGCAGCCATTCACTCATCTGGCTTGAAGGATTATGTACAAAAACTTGGGATGTAAAAACCCTTTCTATTCTGGTTTGAAAGGGTTAAACGACTTGCAGACCCCTTGTTTTGTGGGGCTTACAATAAGTCCCTGTAATGTTAATGTTTCTGATGTATAAGGAAAAGAGTATCCCCAGATGTTTATTTTATAGAGTTCATTTTGATAGCTGTGTTCTAAATTCATGATGGGTTTAATGTATAAAATGTGATTTATAGCTCAAGTAGGCAAATGTAGAGGGCTCTAGCAGAAGAAAGTTGCAAGCGAGGATTAGAAACAGAACAATAACTGCTTGGGATGTTAGTGAACTTACGCACAGTTTAGTCTACGCTGCGAATAAGCACTTCTGTGATGTAGGTTGAGAAAAAGAAAATGATTAAATGAACCCTTAAAACTATGCATGCCTGGAACTTCTTTCATTTTAGCATGCAACATTCTTATATGAGGAGTCAGCAAAAGAATAGACTAGAAATTCTCACGATGGCGCCGACGCTGATGGCTGCCTCCGTGGCGTGCTCCGCAGTTGTTTTTATGTTTTTGTTAGTTTGTCCTGTCTTTAGTCATATCCCTGCAATCAGTTTCACCAGAGACGAATTGCTGGACATTCAGAAGTACACACCACCCGATATTTCACCGGTTTTCAACTATTCTGATGTTTTGCTGGACATTGTAGTCGGGGGAGCTGCGGCGCTGATCAAGCGCAGACGGGGGAAGTGAGCCAGCGCCCTCGTCAAACTCAGGCAGCGCGGATTCAGAACGCCGTTGCCTAGCACCCATCTGGCGAACCTCCATTGTTAAAAAGGCCCAGCAGAGTTTGTACTTCCTTTGCCAGCTGAGGAAGATCAACCTGTCACAGCTTGATGAGAGCTGCGGAAACAGTTCTACTCCGCCATCATTGAATCTGTCCTCTGCACTTCTATAACGGTCTGGTTCAGCTCAGCTACGTGTAATAGTCTAGAAAGATTACTAATACAATACAACCAACCTTAAAAATGGCTATAACATGCAAGTTGCCTCTAAATAGCATTTTAATACAAATAAACCACTAATAAAACTGGGCCTTTTTTATAGAAGCAGTCAAAGTGCCTGAAATTCAGTGCCCACTGACTCCTGCCTATGGTGGAAACAGTAAAATCAGCATTATGGAGGAGATATTTATATATCTGTGGTTTGGTATATTAAAGGGGGCAGTCATGGCCTAATGTTTAGAGCAGGGGTGCCCAACCCTGCTCCTGGCGATCAACTGTCCTGCAAAGTTTAGCTCCAACTCTAATCAAACACACCTGCCTTTAATTTTTCAGTGATCCTGAAGACCTTAATTAGTTGCTTCAGGTGTATTTGATTAGGGTTGGAGCTGAACTTTGAGTCCAAGTGCCTGAAATTCAGTGCCCACTGACTCCTGCCTATGGTGGAAACAGTAAAATCAGCATTATAGAGGAGATATTTATATATCTGTGGTTTGGTATATTAAAGGGGGCAGTCATGGCCTAATGTTTAGAGCAGGGGTGCCCAACCCTGCTCCTGGCGATCAACTGTCCTGCAAAGTTTAGCTCCAACTCTAATCAAACACACCTGCCTTTAATTTTTCAGTGATCCTGAAGACCTTAATTAGTTGCTTCAGGTGTGTTTGATTAGGGTTGGAGCTGAACTTTGCAGGACAGTCGATCACCAGGAGCAGGGTTGGGCACCCCTGGTTTAGAGGGTCAGACTTGTAATCTGAAGGTTGTGGGTTCGAGACTCAGCACAGGAATTGTAGGTGGGGGAGTGAATGAACTGCTCTCTTTCCACCTTTCCCCAGGCACTGCAGCCAATACAACAATAAGACTGAAATTCAGTCTGCAAGCACCATTAAAAACATTTAATTGTACTAAATTTCATGTGACACTTATGCATGTATTGTACAGAATGGCATCGCTCGGACTGCTGAGCGAATCATTGGTACAACCCTCCCTTTTTTTCCAAGAACTGTACTCATCCAGAGTGAGCAAAATGGCTGGCAAAATCACTCTGGACCCCTCACATCCAGCACACTCCCTCTTTGAACTGCCATCTGGTCGACGCTACAGAGCTCTGAGCACCAGAACAGCCAGACACAGGAACGGTTTCTTCCCTCAGGCAATCCATCTCATGAACACTTGACAATAACTGTGGAACACACACTATTTATTCACTCATACACTTATCTAACACACATACTCCGTCTACATTTCAATTTGTACATAATATACCTGTACATACAACTGTCTATTGTTATATACTTGTACATACAATTGTCGATTTGTATATTTTTATTCCTCATTTACTTGTTCTATTATCTGTGTTTTTTTTGTTCGGTCACTGTCGCACTGTGGAAGCTTCTGTCACAAAAACAAATTCCTCGTATGTGTAAACATACCTGGCAATAAAGCTCATTCTGATTAGTAAACAACTGTAAACTTAAAGGAATAGTTCACCCAAAAATGAAAATGCCCCCAGGGCATCCAATATGTAGGTGACTTTGTTTCTTCAGTAGAACACAAACGGAGATTTTTAACTCGAACCGTTGCAGTCTGTCAGTCCTAGAATGTCAGTGGATGGGAATCACGGCTTTGAGAGTCATAAAACATACACAAACAATACCAAATTAATCCCTGCGGCTCATGACTATACATTGATGTGTAAAGACACAAAACGATCGGTCTGTGCAAGAAACTGAACAGTATTTGTTTTTTTACCTCTGATTTTCACCGCAATGTCTGAACTGTCCTGAGTGCCTTTGCGTGTACGTTTTATGACTCAAAACCGTGATTGCCATCAACTGACATTATAGGACTGACAGACTGCAACGGTTCGAGTTAAAAATCTCAGTTTGTGTTCTACTGAAGAAACAGTCTCCTACATCTTGGATGCCCTGGGGGTAAGCAGATAAACATAACATTTTCATTTTTGGGTGAACTATCCCTTTAACAACTACTGGGTACAGCAAATACGTTTTACTCGCCTACCAACAAAAGGTAGATAAACTAATTCTGACTTACAGCAAACCTACTTGTAAATGCAATGATTAGCATGAATCATTGCAATGTAATCAAGGACAATTAAGGCATACAAGTAAGGAGGAAACAATTGTATTTATCTTTGTCAACAAAAGGCACGTGAAAAATGCTGATCTATTTTCTAGGTTTACTAGTTAAACATCATCTAAAGAAACTCCATGTCTTAATGCCATTTCCATTAAACTCAAGTGTTTTCACATGAGCTGCAGGAAATGTAATAAAGCGAGTGCATGCACTTATTGTTGAAAAATAAACAGTGTGATGTGTCAGTCATAAAAGAGCTTCATAGTAAAACTCAAATCCCTCACTTGGAATTATAGGCTGTTTCTGGCCTGTCATTCACTGCATAACTTTGACAGTCATTTCTTCTGTAGCTTCACCTGGCTCTTAAAAAAACTGATTAGATATTGGGGCTCTGTGAATGTTTCTTTGTGAAACAGAAGGGACTCCAAATACTCTGACTCTTTGGTCGCACTTTATTTTAAGTTCCAATTCTCACTATGACTTTTGCCTCAAACTCCTAATTTGCTGCTTATTTATAGTTAGTAAGGTAGTTTGGGTATGGGGTGGGATTCAGGGATCTAAAATCATGCATCAATAAGCTTTATAAGTACTAATAAACAGCCAATGTACTAGTACTATGCATGCTAGTTAATAGTGAAAATTGGTCCTTAATCTTACCTTAAATGGTTTCTTTTTTTTTTTCCAGTGGCAAAATCAAGCTTCCATATATTTGTGCACTGACTAGATTCACAAAACAAATGTTTATGTTATCAGTGTATAGGTTTACTAATCACTTTGTTCTGTTTGTCTATTAATAGCCCAACCAAGTTATATTGTCTCTTCTGTTTTACCTTGCACGATATTAATAGCAATCAATAGTCGACTTGTCAGCATTGCCGAACTTTTGTACTAACTGTTTTCAACAAGTCAAAACAACAGCGGAACTTAAGCTACTTACCTGATCATGATACATATGTCTTCCTTCATTCATTTCTTTGTGTCATGATGTACCTACTGTGTAGGAACAAGGCATGCGGAGACGACAGAGAATATCACAGTGAACAATATTTATTAGACCAAATAACGACTCACATGCAGGAACACACACCTTGCACAGGGGATTAAAGTTAGACACCGGACAAAGGAACCAAGGCACAGAGCACTCTTTAAATACATGACTAACGAGGGACTCAACAAGAAACACCTGAAATCAATGAACACAATCAACATGGGAGAAACTATGTCAAGGAAGCACATAGGGAGCAAAACACAACAACACAGGAATACAAGGACAGTTCATGGGCATGACACTTTGTTGATTTAGTTTATTATTATTATTATTGTTGTTATTGTTGTTGTTGAGTGCCCTGAGCCATCAGATTTTCGCTAGAGAGCCAAAATTTACAGAATTATACCGCTACATTAAATCCTAAAAATAATAGTATTAATGATGGGCAATTCTCAAATAGGGATGAACATAAACTTTACCTATGTAACATCTGTATCTGTTTTCATGTAGATTGTGTAATCTAGATTTGGTACACCAGTAACACATTTCTAATTGGTTCAAATCAATCTTCCCTATTTAAATCATCTTTTTTGATTAATTGATTTGGTCTAACAAAATCTTTTGGTGTGACCTATGTGTATTTATGTTGTACAATTAAGACTCTTCAATGAAACAATGAAAGTGCACTTTAGGTGAAAAGTCTTTTCAAAAAAGTCAAAGTCAGAGACATCTGATCATTTGGTCATCTCCTTTGACTACGGTAAATGCCTTTTTCTTTTCACAGAAGACCTCTGATCTGACACTATATTTAGAAAACCATAACTGATCACAAATGGCCAAATGCTGGCGTTATCTTAGTTGCATGCTGTTGTTCGATTTAACAGATTAAAAAACAATGACATTTGTATTTGTTTTCCACTGGGCACAATTCAAATGAAATCCTCCATGCAGATAACAGAATATTATGATTTTAAAACTAACTCTGGAAATACTGATAACTGCGTACCTTAAAGCATGAAAAGCAGTCAACAGAGCTACATTAAACACATTACACATGGAGAGGCCTATACTGTATGTTCATATGGCTTATTTACAGTACATCTGTTTTACAAACATTATTTACTGAGAGTGCAACTTTCATGCAGTATGTTGTGTTTAATCAGGAATAGGAAGTGGGGGTTGTTTGCTTGGAAGGACATAAATGGATTCATAAAATATCTGACTTATGAAAGTTATGCTCTAGGGAAACAAGCTGAACTCATTCCATAGAACACAACATTAAACACACTGCCAACAGGTAAACACTCTTTGAACAGAAGGCCTGTTTTGAATCTATGTTCAAGTTCATGCATATATCATTCATTCTAACATTTGAAATGTGTTTATTTTCAATTTAAATGAAACCAGAACCTGTTTTAGTAGCCTCTCATACTTCTTGTTTTCTGTTCTGTTTAAGAATGTCTGGACTCTTGCCAGACTCCTTCATGCTATGTTATCATTTCAATATTAAAATGAATTAAAAGGTTTTTAAGATCATTCCGATTTTTTGTCAAAGTGTTACAATTAATTAATTATAATTAGGTAGCTTCTTTTTCTGTATTTTATTAATGTATTTTTATTTTATAGATTTTTGGTTTGATAAAATTGTTTCACTGGTAATCGTTATTTGAAAAACATCATAAAAACATAAAAAAGAAAAGATCTGCAATAAAATAAAAGGCCTCTAAAGACCGTTGTGACTATGGTCAATAAATGTCATAATATCGCTGAATAAATATTTCACTATATGTAAAAATATATATATAGTTTTAAGGTAAAAACCGATTACGATATGTACACTTATTCAAATTATTATTTTTATTTAATGATTATACCACACAATATTATTAGAGCTATTAAATTTAAATGTTTCCTGAAACTGAATGCAGAGAATACATTCCCAAGAACTTGACAGACGTGTTTTTTCCCTTCTCTTTAACATGCAGAATCGTATTTGTCATTTTGTCTTTTCCTGTTTCCGAAACTAGTTTTTAACAATGTATTCGCAATCTATACAATACCCAGTCAAACGTTCGTGCTATTAAACTACTTACCACATTCTAGCATAAACCCCAATCTCATTTAGTATTAGGAGTTTTTATGCATGCTTTTGAGCTTTTTCGATCAAAAGGTCAAAGATCATCTGACACAGATATAGTTCAGATATAGTAGCAAACTTTGCTGTGCCTTTTTCAATGCAGGAGGCCCCAAACTACACTATTCTGGTTGAAGCAAAGGATCATGGAGAGAAGATGCAGCTCTCCAGCACAAGCACAGTGATACTGAAAATCATCGACAAACACGACCATCCATCAGAATTCACTAGGAAAATGGTAAGTAGACCAAGTGTAAACTTGTTTCTGTCTTCAGAGCTTTCAGATGTTGCTATTTAGGTAACACTTTATTTTGATGGTCCACTTTTGACCATTCTGTTGACAACAAGTCTGATTAATATCTACTAAATATTTATTAAGACATTCTACTGACTCTAAGTAACTCTGCAAGTGCATGTCAACTTATTCTTACCCTAACCCTACCAGTCTACTAATACTCTACTAACACTTAGTAGGTGCAACATTACTCATAGCCAACAGTGTGTTAAAGGGAACATCAGAATAAAGTGAAACCAGTTATTCTGATTGAATTGTTTTGATTAGGGTTATATACCTCTATCACTGATTTGAGACTGGTGTTGAACATTCTAGAGGAAACTCCAGATGCACATTAATGTCCTTTCCAATCACAGTTTATTCAGAAAGATGCTAGCGACTCCTCAGTATTGAAGATGATGAAGCAAGTGGGTGTAATGGAGAGAATGGAGTCTGGACCTATGCTGGAGGCCAACAAACTGGCCATGTGTCTGTCTGAGGAGATGACTGACATTACAGCGCTCAGCCTAGCCCTGTACAGCCCACCAATACACTTCGAGCTGACTGGAGACGTCCAGGGGAAATGGAGGCTTCAGTCTAACTATGGTAATAGAAAAAAATATCATCTTTTTAAACACTGTAATAGCAAACAAATGTGCAATTCCATTTTCTGTTTTGTTTTGTTTTTTCTCCCAGGTACATCTGTGAGGCTGATCAAAGAGAGCGCCGTACAGGCGGGCGATCATCAACTCACCCTGAAGATCTCTGACAGCCAGGGCCAGCATTCAGTCCAGACCCTCTCGCTGCTTGTGTGTGACTGTGATGTTTCTGCAAACTGCAAAGACCCAGCAACAAAGATGAACGTCACTGCCATCGCTGTCGTAATCCTCAACATCCCGGTGCTGCTGGGTAAGAGCAGGATTTCATGTCAAGCACAATCCTGGGTTTCACATTCACTTTGAGCAGTCGGCAGAAATGCTTGTTGGGTTGATCTAAATATTTTATTCTGCAAGCTGCCTCTGCATTATATTACTGGAGGATGCATTTTAATATCAAAAATATTCAATAAATTGTAAATTGTATATGAATCAGTATACACTACTATGCAAACGTTTGGGTCGGTAAGATGTTTATTTTTATTTTTTATAGAAATCAATACTTTTATTCAGCAAGGCTGCAATAAATTAATTAAAAATAACCGTAAAGACATTTATAATGTTACAAAAGATTAATCAGCGCAACTGTTTTCAACAGAAATCAGAAATGTTTCTTGAGCAGCATATTATTATGATTTCTGAAGGATCATGTGACACTGAAGACTGGAGTAATGATGCTGAAAATTCATGATCACAGGAATAAATTACTTATCTAAATATATTCATATAGACAACTGTTATTATATATCATAATAATATTTCACAAGATTACTGTTTTTACTGTAATAATATATTTTACTGTAATTCTCAGGGGAAAAAAGGTACAAAAGCTGTCACTGGGGCACACTTTTGTACCTAAATAGTCTATATTGGTACCTTAAAGATACATATTAGTACCTAAAGTGTACCTATTAGTACCTAAAAGGTACAGAAGTGTACCTTTTGAAAAGGTACCACCCCAGTGACAGCTTTTGTACCTTTTTTTCTGAGAGTGAAAAAAACGTTTGAATGATAGTGTGTCTGAAGTTGTGTATCTAATAATTGTGTGTGTGTGTGTGTGATTTAAAACAAAAGGTATCCTGTTGATGGCGTGGTGTCAGGTCAGAGCAAAGAAATCTGCAAAGCACCAAATGCTTTTAGTGGAGGAATCAGAGCAATATCTTAGCCCTGACAGCATTGAAACACGTTGAACTTGGTTGCATGGTAAGCATTATTTTTGCAGTTTTATTCATTAGAATCATCTAGCACCAATTGCAGCTATTTTAGCAGGATTTGTTGTTTAAATATCCTTGATATGATGTTTCCGACTGTGTAAATGAAAGGGTCTATTAAACAGCTAGATCTAGATCCAATCACAGTTTCTGCTGCAAATTATGCACCTTGTTAAACCCAGAGGCTCAGACTAAAGTCCTCTATTATCCAGGCCACAGCTTTACTTGATGAACTCCTCGAGCCAGAGCTGGAACACAAACGCTCCCAGACTTCAGTCACGCCACTGAATGTGCGGTGAAAATATAAAGGACATCAAAAACTGATGTTGATCAGCGCACTATATGACTGACTTCTTGCTTTTACGCTGTGAATTAAAAGGAAGGGCTGCTTTGGTTGTTTTAAATGTAATTCTGCTTTATGTGCATGGTGTGAATGTGTCATATATTTATATCAGCTCATGCAAATGTGAAATCATTCATAAACAACCCTTACCTCTTGCTAAGACTGGGTATTCTTACACTGGTATATTTATAGTTTTTACTTTTTAAATGAAGGAATTTTAAGAATTATAAGTGAGAGATTGTTCATGTTTTGTGATGATTGTTTTTTTTATATTTGTTAATTGTAATTTATTTATTGCAGTCAAATAAAAGGAAATAAAAATAATCTGTTGCTTATCTATTTTAATTACAACCTGTGTGGCCTAAATTGTCCTTACTGGCCTTTGAACCTCCTGTAAGTGGATGTTTCACTGATTTCCACCTGATGGCCTTACACACCCAAATGGAATAAAAAGGAATGTCTTGGTCTTTTAAAATCTGGCAGTACAAGTGCACACATTCATAATGAGAATCATATCACCAGAAGACCATCACCCAATACAGGGCACATTCACATTCCTTCTGAGAGACATGATTTGGCAAATTAGACAGAAACCTGTTTTTTCTTTGCTGTTCAGATTCTGTCAGCAGGAGGAAAAAATACCATGTAACACAAGGAAACACTGCTACTTTAACTAGCGTAATTGTGAGGAATGTGTAAGGCACATGACTGCTGTAAGGTGATTAACAATGCATGCATGTCTGTCTAGGACTTAGGCTTGTTTAAGATGCCTTTTTAGCAGAGTTGTTAAACTAGTGAGCGATATAAATAATATAAAAAACATTATTCACAATTAGTTCAACTTTGAGCATTTTAGCCCCGTGGAATTTTTAGCACATTTTAGACAATTCAGTTGAAGCTCTTATTGTCATTTAACCTTGTGAGGAAGCAAAATTGTGTTTCTCAACAGGTCTGCTGCTTATTTTACACAAGACTATTTTGAATTTATATAATTTTTTTGACTGACATGAATACTTCTACTACACATCTGAAATCGCCATTTATTCTGTGATGGAAATGACATTATTAACATTTTGAATGAATAAACTGACTCCATTGTCTTGTCTGGACTCATTTCAAAGCTAGAATTTTATGTAGGCCTAAAGATGCATACATATTTAGGGCTGGGGTTTTGACACAAATTTCACGATTCGATTCTATTCTCATTCACAAGCTTGCGATTCGATCCGATTACCGATTTGATTCGATTCAAAATAGGATATATATCAGGTACAATACATGCCAGATTTTCTCAAGGAAAAAGAAAAATCTCAACTAATGCTGTAAAATACACACGAGAGTCAGCTGGCGCTACATTATCATAATACTGAAGGTTAAAATTGACTGATTTGTTAAAATTACACTTAATGACGTTTTTAAAATAATAAAGTTGCAATTACATAATAATATTTCTACTTTTTTTTAAAAAATATAAACATAACGGTGGCTGTCATTAAAAACTTGCTGGATTTATTCAAACATAAATTAAACACTGAAGAACAGTAAAATGTATAATTATGTTAGACGGTGCATATATTTTGCAAAATGCCCCTCTCTACAGTTTATTTGTCCATCTGACTAATGAGTTTATCGAATATGTTTTTCTGAGGTAATTGTGACATTGTTTACAAGCCGTTATATTGACGTCTTTGCAAAACACTGATTTGAGAGATTACACCATATTTTTTACCCAGCCCTGTAACCCAGGATCACATGTGATATTTTCCTTGATAAATATTGATGTATTATTTATCTCTCTCAGTTTTATTAGGGGCAACATTGTAGCCTGTGATGGAAGTGGTGAATAAATATGTACATAGCCTAAATCACTTGTAGGCTACACAGTACTGCAATGATATTTTAGTGTGGATGCTCTGCAGTGAATGGGTGCCGTCAGAATGAGACACCAGGTAGCAGATAAAAACATCACAGTAATCCACAAGTCTGTGCTTATATTGCTTTCATTATGTTAGATGGTGCATATATTTAGCAAAATGCCCCTCTCTACAGTTTATTTGTCCATCTGACTAATGAGTTTATCGAATATGTTTTTCTGAGGTAATTGTGACATTGTTTACAAGCCGTTATATTGACGTCTTTGCAAAACACTGATTTGAGAGATTACACCATATTTTTTACCCAGCCCTGTAACCCAGGATCACATGTGATATTTTCCTTGATAAATATTGATGTATTATTTATCTCTCTCAGTTTTATTAGGGGCAACATTGTAGCCTGTGATGGAAGTGGTGAATAAATATGTACATAGCCTAAATCACTTGTAGGCTACACAGTACTGCAATGATATTTTAGTGTGGATGCTCTGCAGTGAATGGGTGCCGTCAGAATGAGACACCAGGTAGCAGATAAAAACATCACAGTAATCCACAAGTCTGTGCTTATATTGCTTTCAGCAGAGAACTATCTTACTCTGAAGCAAAGGTTTGATGTTAAAAATGTCACTTTTCATTTCACAGGACATTGATTGATGCTGGAGTGGTGTGGGTTATTGGGATGTTTCTATCAGTTTTATTTATGTATCTCTCTCAGTTTTATTAGAGGCAACATTGCAGCTTGTGATTGAAATGGTGAATATTTGCATAGCCTAAATCACTTGTACAGTAAAATGTACATTTATCCGTTTGTTCAGATGATCATGTTTTTGTTAATGTTTTGGGATGGAATTTCATAATTTAATACAACACAAAATATATAATGCAAGGAGGCCTCTGGTTCCAGGTTTTTAAAGTGACTTTAATTTAACGAAAAGAAACCAGTTGCAATCTGCTAGTTTGACTAGATAACTTCCAGTGGCTGAGTGAAGAGAAGGCAGCAGTGCAGTGGTGTTGAGTCGTGGCAGCACTGGAGATGGGCGGACTGTAGAGCAGCAGCCAGGAACAGACAGCAAAGCCGATACTTCCCCGGAGCACAGCAAAAAGAAAACGGTAAATGTTTCTAAATGTTTCGTGTAAATGCATAAAGTTAAGGAGCATGGAAGATCGCGTGCATTTGCACTGATTTATGGATTTATATTCAACGGCCTGAAGTCACGCACTGTGACTGTAAACACACACACACACACACACATATATATATATATATATATCCACACATTTCACAGGAGCTGCATCATTTATGCTGATGGTTGAAGACAGCAGCAGCTCATCACGATCACGATTAAACCTCATATGAAGCCGAGTCGCTTTCTTTCAGCCTTTTATTCTTTACATAAGCCGAGTTAACGAGACAATATTAAACGATTAATGAACCCCACAGTTTAAACCGCAGGTTACAATCAGTGTTTCGGTGGATTAAAGCAAGCATTGCTCTTGTTTTACTTCGGTTTGCTCTTTCTTAGCAAAGATTGTGTCGCTTACACCGCTTTCCTGAAGGACTGCAGTCAGATAAATGTTCATAAAACTGTGCTGTACACGGTTTCTTAACGCCTTGTTTGCAGCATTATGGGCTGCCGACCCTTTTGTTTCTGAGAAATGTTAGCCAGCCCTTTCACTTCACGTCTATCGCTTGCAAGGCGAGTCTGTTCTTAAAGAAACACTGTTCTTTAGCGTGCTAGTAACTTGCATGAGTTAATGTTGTGTTGTTTGTGAATGGATGTTGTTATGGTGGGGTGCGGCGACATGACTGGGTTCTGTTCATCAATCCATCGATCTTTACACGCAGTAATACACCTAGATAGTCGTTAATGTTGTGTTTCACGGTTACAGCATTTATCGTTTGGTCGGTACTTGTGGGAAATGTTGTTTTCTTTTTCAACATAGCGATACAGGTGCAGTGTAACTTCCGGTCAAATGATATTTCCGCAGCTGTGTTTCCGGTTCATGTTGACTATAGGGATGGGCCATGCCCCTTATTTTGTTTTCGATACCGATATTTTTCAAGGCAGTATCGTCGATATCGATACCGATACGATACTTCTGCACTAAACCTTTACATTATGAAATGTATTAAATGTATTAAATTACTAAGAGTAAAATGGGTAATGAAAACCACTTAACTTTATGTTTAAAACCCATTTTAACTCGTTTAATCCCAAAGTTTTCCCAGACATGAAAATATCCAAATGATGCGTCATTAGTAACCCTTTGTTTGTTTTTTGGGAAGTGTGTGAAAAATTGTATTTTATGGTCAGTCACAATTGTAACCGGTGGGATAATGTGTGTACTGTATTTCTGCAGTCTTAAAAATGGTTATATATACAATAGCCCAGCTATTTAAAACCGTTTGATCACATTCTAGGGTTACTATTATGCATAAAAAGCCCTTATACAACATTGATAGGAATACTGAGATCAAATACAAAAAATACAACCATCAACGCATTTCAAAATTGTTTCTTTTTTGTAACATATATCATCACGTTTTTATATTAGTGCTACCAGTATTACAACATTAATACTCTAACTTATTTGTAACATTTGAACTTTTGATTTAGTGCAATATTTTGTACTGCCATTAGGGACTGCCAGTGAATGGCTGTTGCATGCATTAAATGCAACCTTTTTATTCTGACAGTGTATGATTTCTATTAACATTACAGAATAGAACATGATCAATATTATCTTTCAACGTTCAATTTAAATAATTGTAATTGCACAAACTATGTAGGCTACAATTTCAGTTTGTTTATTGTGAAATAACTCTGTCCTCTGATAAGCACTGTTCAGGGCTGCCGTTCCCAAAAGCTTTAATGCTTTCTTATGATACGTTTGGGAGACGCAGCCCTGTTTGAATGCGCTGTCAGCAGTGAGTGAACGCTCTCTGTGATGGATAAGTTCTGTCTTGCAACATTTGCGTGTGTTCAGATGAGCAGGAAAATAGTTCTATCCTACACAATTACTCGCGAACAAAGGTTATTCGTCCAATTCCGTGCATATTGTACGCATTATTATTATTTTTGTTAAATAAAAAAAACCACTGGTAAATAAAACGCACCTTAGTATCGATATTTTTTGTTTGAGTATCGATACTTTCGATACTCTCGCCAGTATCGATATATCGATACGCCCATCCCTAGTTGACTATAGAAATGATTCACAGAACACATATGACTTCAACATCTATCTGTCTATCTATCTAATGCAAACTTTGCATTTCTCCACTTTTAAAGCTGCTTTTTCACTCTTGGCCTCTTTCTGAAAATGCTTCAGATCTGTAAAGCTCTTTTTGCTTGTCGTTTGTCTGATCGCTCTCTCCTCTGCAGATGGCTGCCATTCGTAAGAAACTGGTTATAGTGGGCGATGGAGCCTGTGGAAAGACCTGCTTGCTTATTGTTTTCAGTAAAGATCAGTTTCCTGAAGTCTACGTGCCCACAGTGTTTGAGAACTATGTTGCAGACATTGAGGTCGATGGAAAACAGGTATGAAAGCACACAGTTTGTAAACCATTATTTTCACTGAGATGCACCATGAAAACAATGAATGCATTATAATAGCGTGTAATATTTACTTCAATAAGTTTTCGATGAGTTGAGTGAACTTACCAACTTGAATGCTATTTCTGCTGCTAAAGTTGAAATTTACTCTTGGGAATGTGTATACCAAAATACATCACCAGAACAATATTCAGTATTCTGTCCTTCCCCCGTCGCATAGATGCGGCTACGCTGGTGTAAGTTATACATGTACATTCCTCTTTTATACGCGAGACCGCAGTTGTTGTGTTATTTGAGAGAGTTTAGCACATTGGTCTCAGACTCAATTCCTGGAGGGCCACAGCTCTGCACAGTTTAGCTCCAGCCCTAATCAAACACACTGATCCAGCTAATCAAGGTCTTCAGGATCACTAGAAACCTCCAAGCAGGTGTGAGTTGGAGCTGGTAGGAGAGAAACACTGCAGAGCTGTGGACCTGCAGGAATTGAGTTTGAGACCACTGGTTTAGCACATTGACCGATATCTCTCTTCTTACAGGTAGAGCTTGCCTTATGGGATACGGCTGGACAGGAGGACTATGATCGGTTAAGACCTCTCTCCTACCCTGACACAGATGTCATTCTTATGTGCTTCTCCATTGACAGTCCCGATAGCTTGGGTAAGACGTCCTCGTAAACAATTAGATATTACTAGCCCATTCATCACACCTTAATTCTAAATGTTGAAAAAAGATACCATATTTTCAAGATTTAAGTCGGCATGAGATGAAAATCAAATGGATCTATTTTCTAAATGCATGTTATTGATCTTATTGTGAACGATTCACCCGTGCACATTTCTGTTTTGCTTGTTTTTTTAATGTTTGACCTCAAAATACCATAACTCAATTTTCTGGTGAAAATAGCAATAATTTAGTCGGCTTAACCCCGCCAATGCAAGTTTTCTTGCATGAGCCCACTTCCCAAAATCCAATCAACAACTGATGGATTGATATAAGTCCCGTCTTTATTTTGAATCCTCTTCTATGATAATTCATTACAAATGGATGTACGTCACAGTACGGAAAAAAAGATCTGTCAATATTTAAGTTTCATCTCGATTTTGAAGTCAACATGAAATAAAAATTCACCCAGTCTGTTTTCTTTTATTTTACTATTTCATTAGCACCTTAAGTGTGTTTCTCATAGTGGTAAAACCAGTCAGCTAAGAATAAATACAATTTTCTAATGAACTGAATCATGAAACCTTCACTTGTGGTCTAAATACAATGCTTTCACATCAAAGTTAAAGATGCAGCAATTAAGCCACCAAGCAGAAATGCGTTTTCAAGAATGATCGGGTTTTCATCAGGTCTTTACATCAAAACCTAAAGAGACATGCACACTGAATTTGTACGAAGCTGAGGTAACCGGCAAAGATTCAGGGGCTCAGTTTTTATTAACGTTCTAAAACAAAAATATATATACCAATTAACTCAGTTTAAACAATATAAGATTATTTACTCTAAGCCATTACATACTTGTCATAATTAAAAAATTACTTGAAATATGGTTAATACAGTTACCACTCTCTCCTTTTAATCCATCACAGAGAATATTCCAGAAAAGTGGACACCAGAGGTGAAGCATTTCTGTCCGAATGTTCCCATCATCCTCGTTGGTAACAAAAAGGATCTCCGAAATGATGAGCACACACGAAGGGAACTTGCCAAAATGAAACAGGCAGGGTCTTTTTACTTAGTAAAGTGTATGATTCTTAAAGGAAAAGGTCATCCAGCAATGAACATTAGCTGAAAATGTACTCACCCTCAGGCCATCAAAGATGTAGATGAGTTTGTTTCTTCATCAGAACAGATTTAGAGAAATTTAGCGTCACATCATTTGCTCACCAATGGATCCTCTGCAGTGAATGGGTGCCGTCAGATCCCATGGGTGCCACTCTTTAGTTCTTCATTCTGACGGCACCCATTCACTGCAGAGGATCCATTGGTGAGCAAGTGATGTGATGCTACATTTCTCTAAATCTGTTCTGATAAACAAAGTCATCTGCGTCTCGGATGGCCTGAGGATGAGTAAATTGTAGCAGATTTTCATTTTTAGGTCAATTATTCCTTTAAACGCTGCAGAATGTCCAAGCTGCTCTTTTCCAATTAAGTGGATGGTAATGTATACTGTCAAACTCCAGTCAGCTGTGGTTAATAACAAACAAAGTTATTTGATGATTTTTGGAGGCGTTTTTTTTTTTTTTTTTTTTTTTTAAAGAGCTGGACAGTATAAATAACATCCATTTTCATTGTAAGCTTAGGTATTCTGCATAAAATTGTTGTCTTTTTAATGGAAGGGTCAATTTGAAAATGTTCTTATTTTAGGTGAAGTATTCCTTTGATATTGGGTAGTCACTAATGGTACGTTCAAGTCATGTCGGATGGATCGTATTTACGAGTTGAACGCACATGAACGCCACCACAAAGTCGTTATTACGAGTGGGAAACTCTACATTTTCTTTAAGACTTGAGTTTCCGAGTTGGGGGCGTGTCAGTGAGAAACATGGCGGAATCGATGGATGCAACGTCTGTAGTTGACGGTAAATTTTTGTTTAAATTGATAGTTTAGTTGTCCTATAAACTTAAATTGGTCATGGTCTTGTTACGCAGCTAGTTAATGAAATCCAAGTAAAAAAAATGCAGACCCTGTTGTATTTTCTTGTAATTTATTAAAAGAAGGTACACGCCATCCTGTGCCGACTAAACTGACTTGAACGCACCTGACGTCGTAATTACGACTTGTCAACTCGTAAGTACGAACGTCCCAGGAGGACTTGAACGCCGCATTAGACATGCTTGTGATATCTTTGAATTATTTCTTCACTCAGGAGCCTGTGAAGCCAGAGGAGGCACGAGACATGGCCAACCGAATCAACGCCTTTGGTTATTTAGAATGCTCAGCCAAGACAAAAGATGGCGTGAGGGAGGTGTTCGAGATGGCCACCAGGGCTGCGCTGCAAGCGAAGAAACGGGGCAAAAAGTCTGGCTGTCTGCTGTTATAGAAACCTGTAGAAGAGAGGAGGTCAGTTAACAGCCCAGGAGACTTCAGAGCAGGGAGGGAGGGATGATGGGACGAGCCTGGCATTCGTGTCCTAGTACCGGACTGATACTGGGACATCATGTCTGACAAACCAACGGAAAGACTTCAGGAACAAGATGACGTCCTTTCCTGTCATCACAAAGTTTGGGCTTAAGAGTTTTCTGGTCACATCAAGCAAAAAATAAAAATGAGATAAAATTTCCAAACGGACTCTATACCTAGGATATTTGATGTTATTCTTCTCCACCCACTCTTTAGTCCCAAACAAAAAAAGGTCTTAAATAAGCGTCCTGCCTTCGGCGACGGTTTTGTGCATTGGACAGATTGTATGTATGTTTGTATATGTAAGAATATGAATGTTAGTGTCAAATGAGCGCATGTCCGTCTCCAGGTCGCCAACTCTTCATTGCATATGCGTGTATCTGCCCGGCTTTATTCTGTTGGATTATGCTGTGCTCAACTAAAGCACACACTGAACATCGAAGTGGGCTGTATTGTGTTTAACCTCCCACTTCAGGCTTTTTCCTTTTTTATAGCTGATGTCTCAAAGGATTCTGGGCTGTACTTTAGGGATCTAAACCATTTAGTGATACTGATTTATTTAAAGCATACAGGGTTTTTTTTATCATTTGCATTTAGAAATAAAATATAAAGAAAATCTGATTTGAAAAGTCATTTTTTTTCATTCACTCAAATTCCTTCTCCTTGTGTTTCCAAAAGGGGTACTACTTAATACTGCACAGTGTACTGTACACTATATAGGGAGTGCAACAGTAGTATGCTATATTGTTGTCATGTAATGTCTTTTTCAAATTCGGACCTACTACTCTTTTCGCAAACATAACTCATGTTTATGTAACAAAAACTTATGTTTGCGAAAAGAGAAGTAGGTCCGAATTTGAAAATGACATTACATGACAACAATATTGCATACTACGGTTTCACTCCCTATATAGCAAAAAATACCCGGATGACCTACTATTTCCAGTAAGACTCTGAAGGGCACATCTGATGGACACCTTACAGTCCCATGAGGCCACGAGAGAGGAGTTGGATGGCAGTGGATCGCCTTAACTGTTGGTAGGTCACATAACAATGCCAACATGACAGATGTAGTATGCCTGGATTATATTCATACTATATAGAACATACCTTTTAATGATCACAAAGTAATAATAATAATAATAACAAACATTTATAGCACTTTTCATACAACTGCAACTCAAAGTGCTTCACAGGGGCTAAACAAAAAATAAAAAAACATTGACAATACAATTTTGCACACTAAGTAATCACTTATTCAAAAGAAGTACCTACTAAGTGTGCGATTTTGGCCGCAGCCTAACGGTTCATTCTGTGCCGTGTGCTTAGTATACTGCACATTTTGGGAAATGCGTGTTGTAGGCATACAAAATATTGCATACTACTCAAGAGTATATGAACATAGCCAAATGTGACCCTGGACCACAAAACCAGTCTTAAGTGTCAATCTTTCGAAATTGACATTTGTACATCATCTGAGAGCTAAACAAATAAGCTTTCCATTGATGTAGGGTTTGTTAGGATATGATATAATATTTGGTCGAGATACAACTATTTGAAAATCTGGAATCTGAGGGTACAAAAAACAAAAAAAAATCAAAATATTGAGAAAATCCCCTTTAAAGTTGTCCAGATGAAGTTCTTAGCAATGCATATTACTAATCAAAAATGAAGTTTTGATATATTTACAGCAGGACATTTACAAAATATCTTCATGGAACATGATCTTTACTTCATATCCTAATGATTTTGGGGCATAAAAGAAAAAATGTATACTTTTGACCCATACAATGTATTTTTGGCTATTGCTACTTAAGACAAAAATTGTTTTGTGCTCCAGGGTCACAAATGATTTTGGTGTTTCAGTCCTCCACGTCCACACTTTAGTGTTGACTGCAGTGAAGCACAGCAAAGCACTCTTCTGGAAGCTGAGATAATAAACGGGACACCCCTGCAGCAGAGGTGCCCAATCCTGCTCCAGAGTTCAGTTCCAGCCCTGCTTCTGCTGTCTGTAATCAAGTGCTCCTGAAGATCATAACTAGCTGGTCCAGGTGTGTTTGGTCAGAGTAAATTTGGCATCAGCTGTCTGCAGTGTAGTACATGTTTACTAATGGTTACCTTACAAAATACATGCGTTTGCATGCCAGTGTGTTTTAAGCCAATCAGCTGGAGAGTAGTGTCCCCGCCTCCCGGACTGAGGCCATCTTACACTGAGCTCTGCTGTGCATATACATATAACACTGTATCAGTTTCAACGCTTGTGACACTGCTGGTGTAACAGAGGTATTATGCGATTCAAATACTATTTTATTTGAAAAGTTTTGCGTATCTGGATGTTCGTTCTGTGGGCGCATGCGCGCGTTGGATTGGAGACGTGTTCTCTGAACTCATTCTAAGCTGTCATGCGCGCGGCTTTATTAAATGTACCTTTTGCAAATGATATTTATTTGGGGCACGCAGGGATAGAACTTTCGTTGACGGTTGTTGTGTATGCATTTAGATATATGTTTTTCTATAGATTAGTGTCAGGCTCAGTTTAGCATCTGCAGGACTGAACAACCCTGCAGAAACTACTGGATGTCTGATCTGACAGCGCATTTTGAGTTTTTCCAAATGGCGTTTAAGAAATGATATGCAAATTATTTTTTGGTTTGGACCCATCCATTGCATTGCATACAGCTCACGCTACTTTCCGTCCTGCCCTTACTTAAAATGATCAGTTGAGGTCAAGTAAAAAATCTTTGTTTTTATGCATTTTGTTTTATTAATGTGACTGTTGATCAATACATATTTCGTCAACAGTTGTAAATGAAGCTGGCCGAGAAAAAAGTGGGCGTTTCTGTCGATTTGCACTGAAGCATGGATTATGAGAGGAGGTAGGTCAAGAGTCCATCAGCCTGCAGTGTTACCTTCTCTTTTTAATATGAATTTGCATTTAACCACTGGATGGATTTGTGCATAAATATTTTGACCTTCATGCTGTTAAACCTGAATAGGTAAATGGCAAGTAACCAACATTAACTCTTAAATGTACTAAAGATTTTAGGTGTGCAACTACATGCAGAAAAGTATTTAAAGGGGTCATGACATGACTTAAAAAAAAAAAATATTTTAATATGTTCCTTGAGGTTTACTTATAATGTTAATATGTTTTTTTTTTTTGCACAAACTAATACATATTTGGAAAAATTTTATTTTAAAGTCGGCATGAAATTGAAATTGAAAATTCTTATTTTTTTTAATGGAATACTGTAGTGTTTATTATAAATCATTTATCCTTGCGCTTCATTCTTTTTTTTTTTTTTTTAATTCAGGTGCCCTCGTAATCTTTAATTAAAAACGTTAACCTCCCTTCCCCCTCAAAACGACTCCTCTTCTCTTCCGGTCACGAGCTATGGCGCAAGGGCGGAGCTAGTGACGTGAGGGGTACATAACGGGAAAAGCTGAAGTAGAAGCTTCACTTTATAGAAATCAATGCATTGACAAGTGCTGACGCAAGCCATGGGGGAGTACACTACCCTTAAAAATTGAAAGGATATTAGGATATTACCACAACATTACTCTTAGGACATCGCAAACTAATTTTTTTTAAATGATATTTATTTGGGGCACGCAGGGATAGAACTTTCGTTGACGGTTGTTGTGTATGCATTTAGATATATGTTTTTCTATAGATTAGTGTCAGGCTCAGTTTAGCATCTGCAGGACTGAACAACCCTGCAGAAACTACTGGATGTCTGATCTGACAGCGCATTTTGAGTTTTTCCAAATGGCGTTTAAGAAATGATATGCAAATTATTTTTTGGTTTGGACCCATCCATTGCATTGCATACAGCTCACGCTACTTTCCGTCCTGCCCTTACTTAAAATGATCAGTTGAGGTCAAGTAAAAAATCTTTGTTTTTATGCATTTTGTTTTATTAATGTGACTGTTGATCAATACATATTTCGTCAACAGTTGTAAATGAAGCTGGCCGAGAAAAAAGTGGGCGTTTCTGTCGATTTGCACTGAAGCATGGATTATGAGAGGAGGTAGGTCAAGAGTCCATCAGCCTGCAGTGTTACCTTCTCTTTTTAATATGAATTTGCATTTAACCACTGGATGGATTTGTGCATAAATATTTTGACCTTCATGCTGTTAAACCTGAATAGGTAAATGGCAAGTAACCAACATTAACTCTTAAATGTACTAAAGATTTTAGGTGTGCAACTACATGCAGAAAAGTATTTAAAGGGGTCATGACATGACTTAAAAAAAAAAAATATTTTAATATGTTCCTTGAGGTTTACTTATAATGTTAATATGTTTTTTTTTTTTGCACAAACTAATACATATTTGGAAAAATTTTATTTTAAAGTCGGCATGAAATTGAAATTGAAAATTCTTATTTTTTTTAATGGAATACTGTAGTGTTTATTATAAATCATTTATCCTTGCGCTTCATTCTTTTTTTTTTTTTTTTAATTCAGGTGCCCTCGTAATCTTTAATTAAAAACGTTAACCTCCCTTCCCCCTCAAAACGACTCCTCTTCTCTTCCGGTCACGAGCTATGGCGCAAGGGCGGAGCTAGTGACGTGAGGGGTACATAACGGGAAAAGCTGAAGTAGAAGCTTCACTTTATAGAAATCAATGCATTGACAAGTGCTGACGCAAGCCATGGGGGAGTACACTACCCTTAAAAATTGAAAGGATATTAGGATATTACCACAACATTACTCTTAGGACATCGCAAACTAATTTTTTTTAATGAATATGACTTAACCTGATGGAGGTCTTTCTTTGATCTTTCTCTCGCGCGTGTAAGCGCGCTGTTAGGCATGTTTTGTGACGTTGCCATCTTCCTCAATAAATAAAAACTAACTGCAAACTGACATTCAGATCTGCCTCCATTTTGTTAGCAACACCCCAACTTCCAATGATCCAATTAATTCCCAAAGGACGAAATCAAGTCCCACCCCCTCGTTTCAGATGCCGTTTCACTCGGATAGACGTCACAGTAGAGAAAAAAAAAGACAATCGCTACTTCCGTTTCATGCCGACTTTAAACCCTCAATCTGACCATCTGTGTAAAAAAACAACCTGTTTTAAGGGGCGGGTCCTTTAAGGCTTCTCCGTAACCAGCCACTGTTATGATTAGCTAACGTCATTGCATAGGAAATAGTATCAATGCCCCCTCGCTATTGCCTGTGAATGTTTTGACAACATGATAAAAAAAAAGGTCATTTCTAAAGCATTATAAAATCATTTACTTGTGATTTGCGGTGTTCTAGCCTAGTACCACTTCATCTTTCAACAAATGATTATTTTTAAAAAATTATTTCTGAACACTGACACTCCGATCAATCCTCTGACACGATCCGGGATGCCATTAAAAATAAAACTATCCACTTGTTCCTTTTGCTGGGATCCTTCTTATATCTGTACAAAGATGCGAATTAACTGTTTAAACCAAATGCAAACTCAATTTGTACTGACGACAGACTCCAGCATGTGGACTGTGTCAAGAAAGTGAACATGCATCTGTATACTGTATCCAGTGTAGACAAGATAGCGGTAGTGATTGAAAATTCTGTTTGCTTTTGACACGACACTCGCATTCAGCGTAATCAAGTGTCAGCCATTAAGTGACTGAACGCCAGTGGGATGGGCGTATGGTGAGAAGAATATTATTTGTCGATGTCTTGCTCTGGAGACAATGTTTATGCAAATGTTTGTGCCCGGGTGATGTCATCTTGCACCTCAGATCCAAATGAGCCATTTTTGGAGCTGGATTCAATAAATGTTTTGTTTAAATGAGGGACATTTTAAGCTATGAAAATTGCAGGATGGTTAAATGGTACAAAGACCTCTTATATGCCAAAAGATCAAGACAAATTTGATTTCTCATGTCATGACCCCTTTAAGTTCCTGCAACTGATCACAATTTATTTTTCCCTTTCAACATCAACTTTTTGAAGTTTACCTAAATAGTCCTTCAGTGTAATAGATGGGCTTACAAATATAGGGAAGCACAAGTATTCCATGTTGTCTTTTAGATGCCATAAAGCTGCATCTATAATAACGAAGTAGACGGATGTTGATTAAATTAGTTTTAGATAAAATGCCACTTCACACTGCAGGATGCTGCTGTCACTGCTTAGTTTAAATATATTTGATCTACCACACTGACAGTACATGATTGCATATGCTTGGTTCTTGGCTGGAGCAAGATTGTTGATTGTACTCACCCTCAGATCATTCAAGATGTAGAGAGTTTGCTTCTTCATGGGAACAGATTTAGAGTAATTTATCATTACATCGCTTGTTCACTAATGGATGCTCTGCAGTGAATGGGTGCCGTCAGAATGAGAGTTTAAACAGCTGATAAAAACATCACAATAATCCACAAGTAATCCACACCACTCCAGTCCATCAGTTAACGTCTTGTGAAGTAAAAGCCTACGTGTTTGTACTAAATGAGACCAAATCAAGATTTTAATTTTAAAGGGGTCATATGAAGAACATTAAAGGGGTCATATTCTAAAAAGAACATTATTTTGTGTATTTGGTGTAATGAAATGTTTTTATGCGGTTTAAGGTTCAAAAAACACATTATTTTCCACATACTGTACATTATTGTTTCTCCTCTATGCCCCGCCTTTCTGAAACGCGTCGATTTTTACAAATCTCATCGGTCTGAAAAGCGAGGTGTGCTCTGATTGGCCAGCTATCCAGTGCTTTGTGATTGGCCGAATACCTCAAACGTGTGACGGAAATGTTACGCCCCTCACCATATTGTGATGCCTTTACGAGACAAAAACATTAAAACCCATTATAAACGAGGCATTTGTTGCATCCAGTGGGCACATAATTACGCTAAGAATGCTCCCACCAAATTCAACTGTTAACGAGGTTTGTCTTACTTTTATTTCTTGATATGAATACAGTAACCATTTCAGTAAACGTCTGTGGCATACTGTTACAACAGAAATCAAAACAAAAATAGAACTGCATTCACTTTGCAATAGAAATCTGTGTGGCAGTTGGTGTTTGTTTGCACTATAGACTTACATTGTACATAGTAAATAGTTTGTAAAAACTGTGGGATAGGTTGACATTTTTTGGTGTAATACATATCATGCTACAAATTACAGAATTTAAAGGAATAGTTCAGCCAAATCCAAATCTCAGGCAATCCAAGATGTTGATGAGTTAGTTATTTGTTTTCATTGGAACAGGTTTGTAGAAATTTTGTATTACATGACTTGCTCACCAATGGATCCTCTGCATTGAATGGGTACTTTCAGAAGGAGAGACCAAACAGCTGATAAAAACATCACAATAATCCACAAATAACCCACACCACTCCAGTCCATCAATTAACATCTTGTGAAGTGAAAAGCTGCATGTTTGTAAGAAAAAAAAAAAAACATAATTTAGACATTTCAACTTTAAACCATTGCTAAAATACACATCCTCTCCATAATTGTGTTTTCTCTGGTGTAAAACTCACCTTTTCTGAATCAGGAGAGAAATATGCACAGATCAAGCACATTCACAAGTGAAAACAGTCCAAAACAGTTCTGAACAAATATGTCAGTGGATGTTGATGTGAAATGAAAAAAAAGTTGACAGACTTTTTCACTGGAGGAAGCATTATTATGGATTATTTTGGCCAGAAGCGACTGTTTAAAGTTAAAATGCCTTAATGATGAATTTGTTTTTAATAAACATGCAGTTTTCACTTCACAAGATGTTAAGTGATGGACTGGAGTGGTGTGGATTACTTGAGGATTAATGTGATGTTTTTATCGGCTGTTTGGACTCTCATTCTGACGGCACCCATTCACTGCAGAGCATCCATTGGTGAACAAGTGATGCAATGCTACATTTCTCCAAATCTGTTCTGATACATAATTTAGACATTTCAACTTTAAACCATTGCTAAAATACACATCCTCTCCATAATTGTGTTTTCTCTGGTGTAAAAGTCACCTTTTCTGAATCAGGAGAGAAATATGCACAGATCAAGCACATTCACAAGTGAAAACAGTCCAAAACAGTTCTGAACAAATATGTCAGTGGATGTTGATGTGAAATGAAAAAAAAGTTGACAGACTTTTTCACTGGAGGAAGCATTATGGATTATTTTGGCCAGAAGCGACTGTTTAAAGTTAAAATGCCTTAATGATGAATTTGTTTTTAATAAACATGCAGTTTTCACTTCACAAGATGTTAAGTGATGGACTGGAGTGGTGTGGATTACTTGAGGATTAATGTGATGTTTTTATCGGCTGTTTGGACTCTCATTCTGACGGCACCCATTCACTGCAGAGCATCCATTGGTGAACAAGTGATGCAATGCTAAATTTCTCCAAATCTGTTCTGATGAAGAAACAAACTCTCTACATCCTGGATGGTCTGAGGGTGAGTAAAGTTTCAGCCAGTAGCATACTCATTTTGTCCAAATATTTTCTTTGAGGTCATGCCATGAGGTTTGGTGTAGTTAAGCGCTAGTGTTTGATCTTTAGATTCGGGCTCAACTGCAAGAGCAAGGGATCCAGCCCAGAGAGATTCGCCTCATGAGGAACAAGTCTTCAGGTAAGAAAGCTCTACTAAGGGGGCTTCTTTGTACCCCAGACTGATCTCCAAGTCTCTCTTCCACTGCCTTCCATATCAAGCCTTAACTCACTCTTGCGTCTGCCTAGTTCAATGTGTTATTTCAATACAGCCTCTCTCTTCTTTCTCACTTTCCTCCTGGTGTAGTTGAGTTGAGTAAAGATGCTGTTTAGTATTGGTGCTTTGAAACCTTCAGACCTTCAGGTCTTTAATTCCCTGCACATATTTTTGTTTAAGCCATCACTGCTTATTTCCAGTTCTCTATTGTGTGTTACTGTGTTACTATTTTAACCCTTGTCAGACTATTCTTAACCAGACAACATTAATGTAAACACTCACGATACATCCACAAGCATGGGAATAATAGAAACATGCACACTGGCACACACGCACAAACACAACTACTCCAAGTGCCAAGCTTGTTTCACATGTCCTGCCAGCCTTATCCCTCATCTCACTTTGATTTGCTCTTGTCCTGAAGTCTGGGGAAGATCTTGCATCTTACATTGTGTAAGTATTTTGCAATAGCTGTGTTGAGAAGACAAGTGTGTCTGACCATTACGTGGGCAATTTCTGGCTTTTTTTGATGGGTTTTGGAATTTTGTGTCTTCAACTAAAAGGGTGGACAAAATAATGTAAACACCATTTAAAAGGTTTTTAGTTTATTTCAGGTAATTTAATTGCACAGCTACAAAGGTGAGTCAGTGTAGGTTAATTCGTTTTAAGAGTAAGAGATGCTTTGAGGATTCATCTTTGGTCTGTGTTCTAATGGATTTACATTTGAAGAAGCCAAAGAATGCCAATTAAATCGGTGTTTTAGGAAACTCTTAAATATTGTTCCTAATCCATAAAGGAATAGCTAAATCATTATGTCTGATGACTGTAATACATCATTATAATTTACTGTAATATCATTTAATAGGGCCGTCAAGCAATTAAAAATTTGAATCTACATTTTATGCCGCCAGTTAATCACACTTCAATTTGGGCTAAGAAATTACCTCCAAAAAATAATTTAAAGTCATTATTGTGTTAAATAAGATCTGAATAGACTTAGCTTTAGAAATATTGATTCAACATAGAATTTATTACACCTAAACCTTTAAGGCTACAGTGTGGACCTAACATTGTTTTTAGAAGCTGCACCTGAAGTGCTGGCATTTTAGATACATTTCAACTTTCTGTACTGTCAGCTCCTGATACCAAGACGAATTTCTTGTGTGTGGAAACACACTTGGCAATAAAGCTCTTTCTGATATTCTGATCATTGAATATCACATTTGCAATCAAGGGGATATTTGAGGAAATAACAGCACTTGTGTGATATTGCTATACTATATCATATGATATAAATATGACAAAAACCCATACAAGGCATTTTTCCCTCATATCTTGAATTTTATGGACATATAACTGCATTCTCATTGGCTACGTCAATGCAGTCATTCGTCGTCCTGTTGTCCGAATACAAGAAAGACATAAGATAACATATAGGTCTGGGCGGGACAGGCTGCCTTAATAATTTGATTGCATAATTTTTTTTTTCATAATAAACGTATCAAATTAACATGTTAAATCAACTACTCTAATTATATAACAGAGGACCAGAGCCCCCTACGGGGAAACCCTGTTGCCATATCCTGTGGTGAAAACACCTGTAGCGATACAACTGAGAATGACTTCTTAAACAGCAGGATGAGGTCTAACACCTTCCATGATGTTGCTAACTACCAGATGTAAATGTCATTGTAAAAATCTTCTATACAATTTGTTCTCCATTACACCTCAAAGAAGAGCAAGATTCTCTTCTTGAATGGTGCTGTTCCCCACACGGTGTGGACTTGATGACAGCATTCCAAGGACTGAAGCTGTTCGAAGGCAAACAGTCTATATAGATCATAGATAATTATGTATTATCAGGTGTTTCCTTTATTTTTTCCACCCTATTTATGTGTCAGTGGCATGAAAGTATTATGGTAGAAGATTAAAGTTTAAGGGAAACTATTGACTTTTCAGGCATGTGGAATGGCTATAGACTACAGCTTAAAGATTAGTCAATTTAATTTAAATTAAACTGGTAATGGTTCAAATGTAATATATTTTTTAGCAATTAGATATCTTATGTTTTGTTTGCAGTATGACTGCTTGGAATGCCTATTTCTAAGAGCTTTATTCTTAAATCAATGTGAGGAGATTGGCTAGAGACCTTTAAACACAGTCCTTTGGCATTTCAGGCCCAGAGGTATCAACCTGTACTGTACAGACTGGTGTGATTTAAATTTAAAGTTTAAACCTATAATCAAAATAAGATTAGAGGTATTGTAAATTAGACTTGTATGCAAATTTTGTGGATCAGGCAGTGTCAAAATGTTTTAAAAACAACAATACAGAAAGTACAAAAGAACAGCGCATATATATATATATATATATATACACACAAATATATACAACTTTTTGGATTGTTGTTTTTAAAACAGTAGTGTATATGGTTCTCAGATGCTAGATTTTGTTGGTAACTCATCAGACATCTAATAGTTTTATGTGTACCCACATTTAATAATTGTTTTGTGCAATTAATGTTAAATTGGCTGGTGTAAATAGCAGAGGGACAAAAACATCCATCAGTTATAGAAGATTAAAGGGGTCATATGATGCGATTTCAAATTTTTCTTTCTCTTTGGAGTGTTACAAGCTCTTGGTGCATAAAGAAGATCTGTAAAGTTACAAAGACTAAAGTCTCAAATCCAAAGAGATATTCTTTATAAAAGTTAAGAGTCAGCCACACCTACCTAAAACG
>NW_015505845.1:225631-226313 GCF_001515645.1 Sinocyclocheilus grahami
GCTTCGTCATGCCTGGAGCTGATCCGTGCTGGTCGCTGAGGAAATGCATCGCGCTATAGATTGTCGAATTGTTTTCACCGTGGACGAAGCGGAGTCCAGCCCGGGGTCATCATATGTGGTTGCTACAAACCCGCCGGACGCTCCTTCGTCGAATCCGCCAACTGCGCCGTTCTCAAGCCCACCTGCCTCTGCTCACTCAAGGTTGTGAAAGCGAAACTACTTTGTTTGGTCTTCCAAAAGAGGACACGACTAGAAATCAGTGGTTAAGTTGTATTTACAACACTGTTCCAGAACAGTTCAACCCAAATATTCAGATGTGTGCAGTGCATTTTATGGAGGACTGTTTCCTGATCCTGGTAGAGTAGACTACAATGCCAGCTGTTCTGACTCCCAGACTGAAAGTACGGTTTTTTTTTTTTATATTTAAAGAATTTGCCACTGACGATTCAAACATTTTTTAGTTTTTTGGGCAGTGTAGAGTAGGGCTTGTTGTTTGTCATTTCTTCGATCACAAATGCAGACGTGGTTTTATGTTACACTCCGGCTGGACAGGGCATCACAGTATGGTGAGGGGCGTAACATTTCCGTCACACGCTTGAGGTATTCGGCCAATCACAACGCACTGGATAGCTGGCCAATCAGAGCACACCTCGCTTTTTCAGACCTATGAGCTTTGTAAAAA
>NW_015505845.1:226343-231668 GCF_001515645.1 Sinocyclocheilus grahami
GCTTCGTCATGCCTGGAGCTGATCCGTGCTGGTCGCTGAGGAAATGCATCGCGCTATAGATTGTCGAATTGTTTTCACCGTGGACGAAGCGGAGTCCAGCCCGGGGTCATCATATGTGGTTGCTACAAACCCGCCGGACGCTCCTTCGTCGAATCCGCCAACTGCACCGTTCTCAAGCCCACCTGCCTCTGCTCACTCAAGGTTGTGAAAGTGAAACTACTTTGTTTGGTCTTCCAAAAGAGGACACGACTAGAAATCAGTGGTTAAGTTGTATTTACAACACTGTTCCAGAACAGTTCAACCCAAATATTCAGATGTGTGCAGTGCATTTTATGGAGGACTGTTTCCTGATCCTGGTAGAGTAGACTACAATGCCAGCTGTTCTGACTCCCAGACTGAAAGTACGGTTTTTTTTTTTTATATTTAAAGAATTTGCCACTGACGATTCAAACATTTTTTAGTTTTTTGGGCAGTGTAGAGTAGGGCTTGTTGTTTGTCATTTCTTCGATCACAAATGCAGACGTGGTTTTATGTTACACTCCGGCTGGACAGGGCATCACAGTATGGTGAGGGGCGTAACATTTCCGTCACATGCTTGAGGTATTCGGCCAATCACAACGCACTGGATAGCTGACCAATCAGCGCACACCCCGCTTTTCAGACCGATGAGCTTTGTAAAAATCTACGTGTTTCAGAAAGGCAGGGCATAGAGGAGAAACAATAATGTACAGTATGTAGAAAATAATGTGTTTTTTAACCTTAAACCGCATAAACACATTTCATTACACCAAAAATAAACAAAATAATGTTCTTTTTAGCAACATCATATGACCCCTTTAAAGGCAGTGGTGATTGGTTAGAATACAGCTATATCTCTTTCTACCATCTCTCTGTCTCTTTCTTTCTCCCTCTCTCTCGATATGAAAACACTAACCCCTCACTGCGTTGTTGTTGTTGTTCTGTCATTGTGGCCCGGCGACGGCTGTGTCTCCAGGTCAGAGCAGAGGATTCGCCTTCGTCGAGTTTAATCACTTGCAGGAGGCCAGCCGCTGGATGGAGACCAACCAGGTCACTTCACACTGCACACACGCATACACACTACAAGTCCACACGTGTATGGATATAATATACCCTTTACGCCTGGATTCCTTATGATTTCACAGATTTCGCCATCTCTTAAGAATGAGGTCTGTCTGTTGTCTGTCTAGCACAAGTATTGGACACTGCTACTAGTTGGGTATTTTCTGGAAATGCCCAAGTTCAGTATAAATTCAGCAGCATTCCCCTGAAAGCTCAGTTTGTGTGTGCTATTATCTCCCTTTTTCAGTCATCTGCCGCAGTGTCTCTTGGCAGCCGTAAGATCCTAGTGTGAGACCT
This sequence comes from Sinocyclocheilus grahami, assembly GCF_001515645.1. NCBI lineage: Eukaryota > Metazoa > Chordata > Actinopteri > Cypriniformes > Cyprinidae > Sinocyclocheilus > Sinocyclocheilus grahami. Next base: position 227,721 of record NW_015505845.1, read on the forward strand.
GCCCTATATTTCGTGTCTCTCTAGTTGAATCCACATGACTTTGAAACGTGTTCTAAAATGAGTTCCAAAACAGCATGAGAATTTGGTGTTCCGCTAAAGTATCTTCTAATTAAATGATTAAATTATTACCAGTGAGTCCATAGATTAGCTGACCTGTATACTGAATATCAGTTTACATGATAGCTAGGAATAAGTTAATAATGTGATACAATGGCATTTATTATTTTTAAGTTTACTTATGGTACACTCATTACAGGGTCATTCCCCTCAAAATACCTGAAGTAAACCTCCTTGCTGAAGTGCTAAAGAGCATCAGGTCCACATTGCAGCTTATTCTGACTAAGAATCGCTCACTCAGACAGGAAGTTTGTTTGACAGTCATGTAAACCACAATTTTGTTTTTGTGCTGATGATGCCACAATAATAGACCATTTGGAATATAATCTGATCTAAATAATGATTCCTTTGTTTCCCCAAACAATTGTACAGAAAACTGTGGAGAATGCTGTAGAAAACTGTAGACTTTGACCAGAAGTCTTCATAGAAGTAATAAGTACTAATTATTTCACATATAAAACCATTAGAAATTAACATGGATATCTAGTGTTCTTGCTGCTAATGGAGAGAGTAAATGATAACTGAAAATGATAATTCTTTTAAGTAAAGTAGCAGACCAATACCTTTCTAAACCCCAATTTGTTTCATGCTGTGCACCCCTATTTCTGGTATAGCAGCCAGATAGTCAGATTTGGAATTGGCTATTTCAGCCAGTGCTTGCCGTTTTTGCTTGTCACATGATGAAGACGGTTCGTAAATGGACTGTGGTTGGTCTGTAGTCCGAATGGGATTTGAAATGACAAACTTTGAGTTACTAGCCCAGATACTGATTTTAACAATGCTGAGAAAATGTAATTTTTTTTTATATTGGTTGAGAATGATGGGGTGCTATATAACAAATAATTGAACATAAAACATGTATGCCTAGATATTGTTTCATGTACAGGGTAATGTTGTTTGTCTTAATATCAGACCTCTGAAGTGCTCAAAATCAGGTAATTGGTTAGTTATTGGTTTTCTTTAAGTCTTCAGTTATGTTAAGGATTGTTTATTAAAGGGATACTTCCTCCAAAATGACAATTTGCTGTTAATGTATTCACCCTCAGGCCATCAAAGATGCAAGTGAAGATTTTTAGCTGAAACCGTGGTCCTTTGTGATGAAGTCAATGGCTAATGTCACTTTAAGAGTCAAGAACACCTGAACAGGCAACACAAAATTAATACCCATGTCTCCTGCCGATATATTGAGGTCTTATGAAGTGAAACAATCGGTCTGTGCAAGAAACTGAATTATTTACAACATTATTATCTTTAATCCAGAGCCTCAAGACAGATCACAAACAAATAATTCTTCTGAACTGTATCTTTTTAGTGATTTTAAGCGAAATTTTTTTTACCGTTTTACTAAAGAAAAAAAGTTGCCTACATCTTCGATGGCTCGAGCGTGAGTGAAGTAACGTCTCAGGTTACTTATGTAACCATGGTTCCCTGAGTAGGGAACGAGACACTGCGTCCTCTAGGGGTCGCTATGGGGAACGCCTCGTCGTGACCCGTGTCTGAAGCATACATTGAAAAGACACCAACAACACGTTGGCCAGCGACAGCCCATGCCATCACTACCGGTGCAATATAGTATAAATAGGTGCCGGGAGAACATGTCATTCACTTCTTTGTCTGAAGCTTGCGTCGAAGCATGGCAGGAAGCCTAGAGGATGCAGTGTCTCGTTCCCTACTCAGGTTACTTATGTAACCATGGGTCCCTGAGATGTTCCCTTTCAAGGGAACTTCGAACTGCGTCCTCTAGGGGTCGCTATGGGGAACGGTATACCCACGCCACCATGCTGAGGGGAGTGCAAGCCAGAACCATGGCGAGCACTAAGAACCAACTCTACCATATTGCTATGGGAGTCACTCCTGGGACGTTAGACGGCTGTCAGTGACGTTATTCCCTACGGCCAAAGGCCTAGGCTACATACCCCAAAATACTTACCTGTTAGGGCCAGACTCCTGGGCCCGGGGTAGAGCTCAAGGCTTGGAATCAGAAACAGATTCCTTTAAGGGAATACGACCAAGAGCCTAGAATCATACTAGTCTTGGTCTCTCACACAGGGGCTACCGCACGTTTGTCTTCGCATGTGGTGAAGGAACTGTCTCAACAGATCCTTAGTAGCAATACCCTGTTAAGTAGGTATCCAGAGGATACATAGGGGGAGTGGTGCCCAAGGCAGAACCGGGGTTTTAAACCACTCAAAAAGAGCACGAAGTCTTGCGCGTAGCTCTTACCATACAGGATTTTTAGAAAAGTGGGCAAAGCATAACGTGCGCACTTACCAGCTATGTGGATTTTAGAAAAGTGGGCAAAGCATAACGTGCACACTTACCACTTATGTGGATTTTAGAAAAGTGGGCAAAGCATAACGTGCACACTTACCACTTATTACCACAATGTGGATTTTAGAAAGTGCACAAAGCCTTCACATGCACACTCACCATAACATGGATTTTTAGGATACCATTCTAAGGGGGCTCTCGTGGCACTCTGAAAGAGCAGCTCATAGATGGAATGGTGCCTACCAAACCCAATATGTTTGAGAGTCACCAACTCGATCTAAGATAAAAAGCTGGAATGGCTAGCAGTAAATCTCTAGCTGAGGGGGCAAACGCCCAGCTCTCACACAAGAGGGGAGCTCGACCTACCACATGTTCCAATGCTGGAACAGCTAGCAATAATTTACTTGGCTGAGGGAGCAACACACCCAGCTCTAAAACGAGATGGAGGCTCGGACCTACAGCATGTTCCAATACTGGAACTGCCAGCAGTAAAGTTACCTAGCTGAGGGAACACAGACCTAGCTCTCAACGACAGAGGGGGCTCGCCCAGCATGATCGTTAGAATCAGAGGTAAGTGTACTGCAAGCTAGCCAAAAACTCAGCGCATCAGAGAGGCGGATTTGGAAGGGCCTAGTTCACCTGATGCTGCTGGTTCCAGGTGCTCTGGGAAAACAGAGAACTCAACTCTCACGTGAGAGGAGAACTCCGAACTCAGAAAGAATAGCGCGCTCATAGGCAACCCTTTGGTAAAGGGGAGCACTGCTAATATACCACGAGAACAGCCCACGGAGCGAACCCGGGCGCTCGATAGGAAGCAGCATGCTCATAGTAACCCTCAATGGTGAGGGGAATCGATACTTCCAAGTGTGTCAAAAATAGAGTCACTGGTTGAGTGGAGCCCAACAAAGCTATACGCGCAACCCTTACCGTACAGGATTTCAGAAAGTGCGCAAAGTCTAGCGTCCGAACGTACCACTACTGTGGATTTTAGAAAGTGGGCAAAGTGTTCAACGTGTGAACTTTACCACTATGTGGGTTTCAGAAAGTGCACAGAGCTTAGCGTGTGCACTTACCATAGCATGGATTTAAATTTCCAGGCATCTGATCACAGATACCCGGAGGTACTGGGCCAAACGGGAGAGGCACTGATCTTCTCAACCACCGTCTCAATGGAGGTAACCAAAAATATTCGGAAGGTGAAACCGGCGCATCGAGAAGAAAGCCCCTCTCTTCCATACCGATATCTGCCAGGTTCACCCACAGATGTCTCTCAATACCTACTATAGCTGCCATGCTTAGTAGCACAGAGAGTGAGATCTGTGGTGCGGCGAAACTCAGCTACCTCATCAGGCCTTTATCCAGGTCTTCCAGCAGGTCAGCCTAATATGCCTGGAGCACCGCATTGTGCGCAACGAAGCAACAGCCTGAACTGCTGCTGTTTATGCCCTGCCATCTATGCGAGATGGCAAGGAGGGAGTTTTAAGAGAGGATGTCTCACCCATAGAAGGATAGCTAGCCAGTCGTCTTTTTTACAGGGGCATCCTCTCATAGTCGTTTCCG
>NW_015505845.1:232004-237300 GCF_001515645.1 Sinocyclocheilus grahami
AAAACTCACCATACGCAGAGCAGGAGGATTGGGAAGGCTCAACCTAAGCTTCTTCGCTGTCCTCAGACATCTCCTGCTCTTACCGGGCCGAACCCAGCAGAGCACCGGCCTCCGGATCAAGCGATGTTAAAGAAATAACATCATCCTCCAGCAGCTTACTCTCGTCCACAGCCGATGAGCGCGAGAGGGGAAAACCCCTTTTTAAACTCATCAGCCGGATCCACCTGCGATCCCCACGAGCCCATCCTCCTCCATGCCGCAGCATCTGTGGGTCCTGAGCCGCGGGAAGCAGATGGCTGCCCCCCTTTCCTCGAAAAGAGAGACAAACGAGAGCGGAGCTTTTCATTAAAATACGCTCACAATGAACGCGGATTGCCCCCTCAAGGACATCGCGTGCGTGCTCTTTGCCCAAACAAACAACGCAGAGATCGTGTGTGTCATCAGGTGTCAAATAACAACAACGTGGATGCACACACCCTCTAAACGCTTTGCTAGTGCTCGCCATAACGATAGGAATATAGATCGCTCTTACCACGGAAATGCACGCTTCAAACAAATGGTCAGTGAAGACGAAGAAGTGAATGATGTGTGCTCCCAGCGCCTATTTATACTATATTCACACCGGTAGTGATGTCATGGGCTGTCGCCGGCCAACATGTTGTTGGTGGTTTTTCAATGTATGCTTCAGACACGGGTCACGACGAGGCGTTCCCCATAGCAACCCCTAGAGGACGCAGTTTGAAGTTCCCTTGAAAGGGAACGGCTATTTTAAATTTTTGGGTGAATTCTCTCTTTAATGTCATTATGAAGTACAGCTTGAATGAGGGAAGTTGTCGTTTATTTTTTAGCATTCAGCTCCTCAAAGATTTATTTTTTGCTCCGGTTTAATAATACATTCAGGTCTTTATTCTACATGTTCTGTCATCGCTGTATGAGTTTGCTTTTGTGAAACTTCTGTCTGGATGTTTTATTTATGGCTTAATGTGGGTTTTCAGGGTGGGCAGGAGTGAGCGTGACATGTTTGTGTTCTCCTGAATGGGGGAGGTTGAGGCTTCTGGCCGGAGAGGGTGTCTGCACACACTCTCTCACACGCAGGCCGGTGCGTCTTTCTGAGTCCTCTCAAGCTGATGGTGATATCTGTCTTCCTCTCTCTCTTTTATCCAGTCTTCTCCTCCCCTCTTGTGTGAGATGAGGTCTCAAGTGTGCCAATTCCATCCTGAAAATGATATTTACCCTCTCTTATTCTTTTGTCCCCTCTTCCTGTGTCTCACTTTCAGAGAGTGCTCACTATATTGGGACAGCGTGTATCTATGCACTACAGTGACCCAAAGCCCCGTGCTAATGAAGACTGGCTCTGCAATAAGGTAACTTTCATAATGTTCTATATTTCAGTTAAATTAGTTGTTGAATAAGTCTGCCTTTGAGTTCATTTAAAAATGAAAATTCTGTCATCATTTACAATTATGTTGTTCCAAACCCATATGGAGATATTTTTGAAACATGAGAGATTTTTGTTCCTAAACTTTCAGAAAGTTCATAAAGACTAATTATAAAATGAATCCATATAAATTGAGAATTAAGACTTCTGAAGAGACACTTTCAGATAGCATTGTATGATTGAACGCATTTGATTTAGGCTTTTATTTACATATAAACGATCAATACATATACATAGAGCACAGATGTTTACTATATTTAAATATTACAATTATATCGATGATGTCACAACAATAGATCAAGTGGAAAAACATTCAAGTAATAGTGTATTTTTTGTATATTTATCAACATTTATGTCAGAAACAGTGATTCAAAAGTCTTGGATTAAACTGCTCGATTCACATGGGATTACTTTTATGATGTCTTTATAAATGTTTTCAAAGTTGTGGTGGAATGGAGTTTCAGTGGAGGGACAACAAACACTCTTTAATATTTATATATTAATATTTAAAACTACTGTTTAAAATATTAATTAAAAAATATATATTTTTTCCCCCTTTAAGTAAACAAAATGTTCTGTCTTGAGTTTTGCCAAACATCTGTTTTGATTGACAGTGTGGAGTACAGAACTTCAAACGAAGAGAAAAGTGTTTCAAATGCGGAGTTCCTAAATCAGGTGTGAATTCAAATTAATTTGTTGCAGCTATTTGTGACAGCATGGCAAAAACATGAATATGAATGTAAATCCTTGTGCATATGGCCCTTTGTTTTCAGAGGCTGAGTTGAAACTGCCTCTGGTGCCAAAGAGTTTACCTCTGGGGGAATTAAAGGACTCAGCTCAGGGTTTACTGCCCCTTCCTGCCATATACCAGACAGCAGCTCCACTAGTCAACTTAAGTTCCTCGTCCCCGGCTGCCGAGGTGGCCAATGACAGTAAGTTATACACACATTTATAGGGATAGTTCACCCAAAAATTAAAATTCGCTGCTAATTTACTTGTCCTCAGGCCATCGAAGATGTAGAGGACTTTTTTCTTCAGTAGAACATTAAATAAGATTTTTTTTCATAATAGTCGTTGGTTACCATCACTTGGAGAGCCAAAAAAGCATATCACGCAACACAAAATAAATACCCATGGCTCCTAATCATATATTGAGGTCTTATGAAGTGAAACGATCAGTCTGTGCAAGAAACTGAACATTACTTACAACATTATTATTACAATTGGTCCGTAGTGCTGTTCGGTTTGTGAACGGATCTTTCTTTTGAACCAGTTCTTTTTGGTGCACTAACCAGTTCACTAAATAGGACTGAACCAACTGAAGCAGTTCACGGCTTGAGCAGCACAGGTCTACAATTTATTCAATCAAACCTCTTTTTCTGGTATGCCTGACAGTCATTATGACTCAAAGTCCTATGATGCTGATTTTTGCCAACTCGTTACTCCAACAGTCACTGAACTGAGGAAACAATTTGACTCAGACCGAAGACCAATGAGCCAGATTTGTGAACTGCGCAAATGAAAGTTTTGATGTTTTTTTTTATGGTTTATGTAAAAAGATGAGCTAATGAAGACAGGTTTATTCACTCTATATGCTTTAGACAAGTAAAACACCTGCTTTTTACATCATTATTGGGTGCTTTGGGTATACGTGACGTCATTGCGTGATTACGTAAATGAATCAATGATTTGAACTAGTTGATTAAAATAAACAGTCCAGAAGAACCAGTTCATGGAAAAGAGTCGGAGTTCCACATTGTCCGAGACTGCACAGATCATTTTGCTTCATAAGACCTCAATATATCATCTGAAGCCATAGGTATTAATTTTGTGTTTGACTCTTAAAGTGACGGTAGCCATTGACTTAGCCATTGAATTGCACTTTATGAATCACCAAGGACCACGGTTTCAGATGAAAATCTTCTTCACTATTCTGCTGAAGAAAAAAAGGAGTAAATGAACAGCAAATTTTCGTTTTTGGGTGAACTATGCCTTTAACACTTTCATCTGGGGTAAGACGCTGCATTCACATCTATCCTCTACAGCTCTGATTTTGAGGAATCTGGGACCCCATACAACGCTGGAGGCCATTTTGTCTGCTCTTGCCCCGTTTGCTACTCTCTCACCTTCAAATGTACGGCTCATCAAAGACAAACAGACGCAGCTCAACCGAGGGTTTGCTTTCCTGCAGCTCACTACTATTGTGGTAAGACGATGACACTAGTTCTGTTAGCGCTGTATCGTGGCTACAAAACGTATGTGTAAGACCAGCACGAACAGGTATTCTATTGTGTGTTTTAGGAGGCTTCACAGCTGCTTCAGATCCTCCAGTCCGTGCAGCCTCATCTCTCTATCGATGGAAAGCTCATTTCTGTGGAGTTTGCCAAGGGTTCCAAACGGTACGAGTTCATGTTGTTCTGATACTGATCCTGCAGCATAATGCTGACGTCATAGTTGTGTAATAGGAAAGTGCAGTGAAGCCACACATGTGAGAGAATGTTTACAGAACACCTTATTAATGTAATAATGCTTTACATGTATGGGGTAGAGTTTTATGAGTTCTCTCTCTGTCTCTCAGTGATGTTTTTCTGACAGATGGCAATCGGGTGAGTGTGGCGACGGTAGCGAGTACAGCTATAGCTGCAGCTCAGTGGGCCGTCACGCAGGTACCCACAGCACAGGAAAATTAGGCTTGATTAACAACATAAATACTAATATGGATGGAAAAATGAACTTTCGAATGTTGAATGGTTTAAAATGAAAGTGCACACAGTGGCAGCAGACTAAATTAATGTCAGTTTATTCTGCTTTTGCCATAGTTACCACATGTACATTTGTCTACCTGAAGATGTTTTTGGGCTGTGACGGTTACATATCACAGATTGTTTTAACTAGTAACAATTATATTCAAACTTGGTTCTATTTCATCTTAACCACTCAGAATCAAGAAAGTTTAGAAAAAATTATTGTGTTTGTTGAATATTACCTCAATACTGTACTAGCCATTTCAAGTAGTGATGCACTGAAACCAAAATGTAAGTTTCAATTTGTCAAACTCTGAAAATGAAAATAAATTAGTAGTTAGTAGTTTATCCATGTTGTGTGCATAAAATAGACAGACACAGTCAAAATGTGCCATTGGAGAAGCACAAATTAAAGGGATAGTCCACCCAAAAATGAACGACATGAGGGTGAGTAATTAATGACATGCATTTCATTTTTGGGTGAACTATCTCTTTAAACGTTACCGGTTGACCCAAAAGGGTGACGTTTAAAGAGAGAGTTCACCTGAAAAAGTCTTAGTTCATTAGTTATTAAAAAAAAGTCAATGTTGCGATGGTGACCACTGGTTATTGTTCCAGACGGCCCAGCTCTCGGCAGTAGCTCAGAGCGGTGATATCGGTGTGCACCAGCAGGGGGCGGCAGCAGCTGTGTTTGGGCAGGTTGTCAGTGCAGAGACGCAAGCCTTTAAAGGGCGAGTGCCTGCGCTAGTGACCAGCCACACAACATTAGGTGCTACTGACGGAGGAACAGCCTCTACAGGTATAACCACAGCTCACTTACATCTGCTGTAAGCACACAAGTCTTGTATTGCAGTAAGTGTGAATCTGTATTTGATCACAGGAGAAACAGGTGCTACCTCCATATTGCCGCTCGCAGCATCCCACACCCAACTTATCACCACTACAACCTCCACACAAGCCCATCAGGTAGTTTTCTGTTATTCCTGTTCATTCAGAAGTTGATTTACTTGGTTACAATTAAGTTTCAAGCTTTTGCTTTTCTGAAGCACTAATTGTGTGTGTGTGTGTGTGTGTGTGTGTGTGTGTGTGTGTGTGTGTGTGTGTGTGTGTGTGT
>NW_015505845.1:238932-276419 GCF_001515645.1 Sinocyclocheilus grahami
CGGTGGGTCCTGAGCCGCGGGAAGCAGATGGCTGCCCCCCTTTCCTCGAAAAGAGAGACAAACGAGAGCGGAGCTTTTCATTAAAATACGCTCACAATGAACGCGGATTGCCCCCTCAAGGACATCGCGTGCGTGCTCTTTGCCCAAACAAACAACGCAGAGATCGTGTGTGTCATCAGGTGTCAAATAACAACAACGTGGATGCACACACCCTCTAAACGCTTTGCTAGTGCTCGCCATAACGATAGGAATATAGATCGCTCTTACCACGGAAATGCACGCTTCAAACAAATGGTCAGTGAAGACGAAGAAGTGAATGATGTGTGCTCCCAGCGCCTATTTATACTATATTCACACCGGTAGTGATGTCATGGGCTGTCGCCGGCCAACATGTTGTTGGTGGTTTTTCAATGTATGCTTCAGACACGGGTCACGACGAGGCGTTCCCCATAGCAACCCCTAGAGGACGCAGTTTGAAGTTCCCTTGAAAGGGAACGGCTATTTTAAATTTTTGGGTGAATTCTCTCTTTAATGTCATTATGAAGTACAGCTTGAATGAGGGAAGTTGTCGTTTATTTTTTAGCATTCAGCTCCTCAAAGATTTATTTTTTGCTCCGGTTTAATAATACATTCAGGTCTTTATTCTACATGTTCTGTCATCGCTGTATGAGTTTGCTTTTGTGAAACTTCTGTCTGGATGTTTTATTTATGGCTTAATGTGGGTTTTCAGGGTGGGCAGGAGTGAGCGTGACATGTTTGTGTTCTCCTGAATGGGGGAGGTTGAGGCTTCTGGCCGGAGAGGGTGTCTGCACACACTCTCTCACACGCAGGCCGGTGCGTCTTTCTGAGTCCTCTCAAGCTGATGGTGATATCTGTCTTCCTCTCTCTCTTTTATCCAGTCTTCTCCTCCCCTCTTGTGTGAGATGAGGTCTCAAGTGTGCCAATTCCATCCTGAAAATGATATTTACCCTCTCTTATTCTTTTGTCCCCTCTTCCTGTGTCTCACTTTCAGAGAGTGCTCACTATATTGGGACAGCGTGTATCTATGCACTACAGTGACCCAAAGCCCCGTGCTAATGAAGACTGGCTCTGCAATAAGGTAACTTTCATAATGTTCTATATTTCAGTTAAATTAGTTGTTGAATAAGTCTGCCTTTGAGTTCATTTAAAAATGAAAATTCTGTCATCATTTACAATTATGTTGTTCCAAACCCATATGGAGATATTTTTGAAACATGAGAGATTTTTGTTCCTAAACTTTCAGAAAGTTCATAAAGACTAATTATAAAATGAATCCATATAAATTGAGAATTAAGACTTCTGAAGAGACACTTTCAGATAGCATTGTATGATTGAACGCATTTGATTTAGGCTTTTATTTACATATAAACGATCAATACATATACATAGAGCACAGATGTTTACTATATTTAAATATTACAATTATATCGATGATGTCACAACAATAGATCAAGTGGAAAAACATTCAAGTAATAGTGTATTTTTTGTATATTTATCAACATTTATGTCAGAAACAGTGATTCAAAAGTCTTGGATTAAACTGCTCGATTCACATGGGATTACTTTTATGATGTCTTTATAAATGTTTTCAAAGTTGTGGTGGAATGGAGTTTCAGTGGAGGGACAACAAACACTCTTTAATATTTATATATTAATATTTAAAACTACTGTTTAAAATATTAATTAAAAAATATATATTTTTTCCCCCTTTAAGTAAACAAAATGTTCTGTCTTGAGTTTTGCCAAACATCTGTTTTGATTGACAGTGTGGAGTACAGAACTTCAAACGAAGAGAAAAGTGTTTCAAATGCGGAGTTCCTAAATCAGGTGTGAATTCAAATTAATTTGTTGCAGCTATTTGTGACAGCATGGCAAAAACATGAATATGAATGTAAATCCTTGTGCATATGGCCCTTTGTTTTCAGAGGCTGAGTTGAAACTGCCTCTGGTGCCAAAGAGTTTACCTCTGGGGGAATTAAAGGACTCAGCTCAGGGTTTACTGCCCCTTCCTGCCATATACCAGACAGCAGCTCCACTAGTCAACTTAAGTTCCTCGTCCCCGGCTGCCGAGGTGGCCAATGACAGTAAGTTATACACACATTTATAGGGATAGTTCACCCAAAAATTAAAATTCGCTGCTAATTTACTTGTCCTCAGGCCATCGAAGATGTAGAGGACTTTTTTCTTCAGTAGAACATTAAATAAGATTTTTTTTCATAATAGTCGTTGGTTACCATCACTTGGAGAGCCAAAAAAGCATATCACGCAACACAAAATAAATACCCATGGCTCCTAATCATATATTGAGGTCTTATGAAGTGAAACGATCAGTCTGTGCAAGAAACTGAACATTACTTACAACATTATTATTACAATTGGTCCGTAGTGCTGTTCGGTTTGTGAACGGATCTTTCTTTTGAACCAGTTCTTTTTGGTGCACTAACCAGTTCACTAAATAGGACTGAACCAACTGAAGCAGTTCACGGCTTGAGCAGCACAGGTCTACAATTTATTCAATCAAACCTCTTTTTCTGGTATGCCTGACAGTCATTATGACTCAAAGTCCTATGATGCTGATTTTTGCCAACTCGTTACTCCAACAGTCACTGAACTGAGGAAACAATTTGACTCAGACCGAAGACCAATGAGCCAGATTTGTGAACTGCGCAAATGAAAGTTTTGATGTTTTTTTTTATGGTTTATGTAAAAAGATGAGCTAATGAAGACAGGTTTATTCACTCTATATGCTTTAGACAAGTAAAACACCTGCTTTTTACATCATTATTGGGTGCTTTGGGTATACGTGACGTCATTGCGTGATTACGTAAATGAATCAATGATTTGAACTAGTTGATTAAAATAAACAGTCCAGAAGAACCAGTTCATGGAAAAGAGTCGGAGTTCCACATTGTCCGAGACTGCACAGATCATTTTGCTTCATAAGACCTCAATATATCATCTGAAGCCATAGGTATTAATTTTGTGTTTGACTCTTAAAGTGACGGTAGCCATTGACTTAGCCATTGAATTGCACTTTATGAATCACCAAGGACCACGGTTTCAGATGAAAATCTTCTTCACTATTCTGCTGAAGAAAAAAAGGAGTAAATGAACAGCAAATTTTCGTTTTTGGGTGAACTATGCCTTTAACACTTTCATCTGGGGTAAGACGCTGCATTCACATCTATCCTCTACAGCTCTGATTTTGAGGAATCTGGGACCCCATACAACGCTGGAGGCCATTTTGTCTGCTCTTGCCCCGTTTGCTACTCTCTCACCTTCAAATGTACGGCTCATCAAAGACAAACAGACGCAGCTCAACCGAGGGTTTGCTTTCCTGCAGCTCACTACTATTGTGGTAAGACGATGACACTAGTTCTGTTAGCGCTGTATCGTGGCTACAAAACGTATGTGTAAGACCAGCACGAACAGGTATTCTATTGTGTGTTTTAGGAGGCTTCACAGCTGCTTCAGATCCTCCAGTCCGTGCAGCCTCATCTCTCTATCGATGGAAAGCTCATTTCTGTGGAGTTTGCCAAGGGTTCCAAACGGTACGAGTTCATGTTGTTCTGATACTGATCCTGCAGCATAATGCTGACGTCATAGTTGTGTAATAGGAAAGTGCAGTGAAGCCACACATGTGAGAGAATGTTTACAGAACACCTTATTAATGTAATAATGCTTTACATGTATGGGGTAGAGTTTTATGAGTTCTCTCTCTGTCTCTCAGTGATGTTTTTCTGACAGATGGCAATCGGGTGAGTGTGGCGACGGTAGCGAGTACAGCTATAGCTGCAGCTCAGTGGGCCGTCACGCAGGTACCCACAGCACAGGAAAATTAGGCTTGATTAACAACATAAATACTAATATGGATGGAAAAATGAACTTTCGAATGTTGAATGGTTTAAAATGAAAGTGCACACAGTGGCAGCAGACTAAATTAATGTCAGTTTATTCTGCTTTTGCCATAGTTACCACATGTACATTTGTCTACCTGAAGATGTTTTTGGGCTGTGACGGTTACATATCACAGATTGTTTTAACTAGTAACAATTATATTCAAACTTGGTTCTATTTCATCTTAACCACTCAGAATCAAGAAAGTTTAGAAAAAATTATTGTGTTTGTTGAATATTACCTCAATACTGTACTAGCCATTTCAAGTAGTGATGCACTGAAACCAAAATGTAAGTTTCAATTTGTCAAACTCTGAAAATGAAAATAAATTAGTAGTTAGTAGTTTATCCATGTTGTGTGCATAAAATAGACAGACACAGTCAAAATGTGCCATTGGAGAAGCACAAATTAAAGGGATAGTCCACCCAAAAATGAACGACATGAGGGTGAGTAATTAATGACATGCATTTCATTTTTGGGTGAACTATCTCTTTAAACGTTACCGGTTGACCCAAAAGGGTGACGTTTAAAGAGAGAGTTCACCTGAAAAAGTCTTAGTTCATTAGTTATTAAAAAAAAGTCAATGTTGCGATGGTGACCACTGGTTATTGTTCCAGACGGCCCAGCTCTCGGCAGTAGCTCAGAGCGGTGATATCGGTGTGCACCAGCAGGGGGCGGCAGCAGCTGTGTTTGGGCAGGTTGTCAGTGCAGAGACGCAAGCCTTTAAAGGGCGAGTGCCTGCGCTAGTGACCAGCCACACAACATTAGGTGCTACTGACGGAGGAACAGCCTCTACAGGTATAACCACAGCTCACTTACATCTGCTGTAAGCACACAAGTCTTGTATTGCAGTAAGTGTGAATCTGTATTTGATCACAGGAGAAACAGGTGCTACCTCCATATTGCCGCTCGCAGCATCCCACACCCAACTTATCACCACTACAACCTCCACACAAGCCCATCAGGTAGTTTTCTGTTATTCCTGTTCATTCAGAAGTTGATTTACTTGGTTACAATTAAGTTTCAAGCTTTTGCTTTTCTGAAGCACTAATTGTGTGTGTGTGTGTGTGTGTGTGTGTGTGTGTGTGTGTGTGTGTGTGTGTGTGTGTGTGTGTTTTAAGGCCCCGGTGGAAATCATTGGGAAACCTCAGCCTGCTACCCCAAACCAGCCTGCCACACCTGGAACCGCTCTGGAGTGCCAGCAGTACCGTAAGCAAACCACCCACCCGTTCAAACCTATAAGACCTTCGTTCATCTTCAGAACACAAATCAAGATCTTTTTGATGAAATCCGAGAGCTTTCTGACCCTCCATAGACAGCAACACAACTACCACATTCAAGGCCCGGAAAGGTAGTAAGGACATAGTTAAAATAATCCATGTGACATCAGTGGATCAACCGTAACTTAATGAAGCTACGAGAATACTTTTTGTGTGCAAAGAAACAAAAATAACTTTATTCGATTTGTGCTCCGAATAGGGCTGGGAATCGAAAATCAATTCCAATTCCAGAATCGGATACTTAAGGTCAGAAATCAGATACTTGATGTAAAATTAATTTCAATTCTGCCTATCGATTCCTGTGTGTGTTGTTTTTTGTTTTTTTTCATCTGTGAGGACCCAACCTAGCGAACTGCCAGGACCTTGCTCGGTAATCTAAGCGCTCCAAAGTTTAGCTACACATGCGATCAGAAGCCGAAAAAGCTAAGTAATATTTGTGATAAACTAAACTTGTTGCAAGTGAGGGGTCACCACCAACATGACAAAGCACTTTAACAGATCATTAAAGCTGCAGTCCTTAAGTGTTGCCTCTTTGTCGCCATCTCTGTTTGAAATCTGCAATTGCAGCTGTATGCGGAATTATCTTCCTTGTGTGGGTTGTGCGCCGGCACGGCTCCAGCGTGGATGAATCTAATGTTTTGAGGTGAATGTGTGGCTGTCAGTCACATTACTGTAACATTACTTAGGAGTCACAGATTCTCGCCTACGACTTGGAATATATGACCCAAATAAGAATTGTCATCAGAACAATTAAGTAACAAGTCTGCCACGTTTGCTCTGACTGAGGAAAAAAGCATTACAATAAATCACGCTACCAATGGTGATTAATTGTAACGATCGGTTAGCTCATATCACATCAAACCGTGCAAATTATTATTATTGTTATACTTTGTTCTTAAATTGTTAATGTTAACAACATCGGTATTGTCTATAGTGTGTATTAGCATGTAGATTTCAATTTCTGTACAGTCTAATCTCTAATTGTCATACCATTCGAATTCCATATAAAGAAATTATTTTAAACCAAAAAGCAAATGATTCTTTCTTCGAACTGGTTGTCTTTAAAATACAACTCTTGTGTGATCCCAGGCTATCTGTAATCAGATGCACATTTAAAACTGGAATAATTTAATTTCAGTCACATGTGTTTCATAAACACACAATCCTTTCTGGATTACTATCTGCCATCAAAATGGTACATTTAATTATTCCAGCTGCTGTGAGAAAAGGCTATAAACAATCCTCCACCTGCAGGATCCTCACATGCGATAGCCTAGTAGCCGGGACAGCTTCTTTATGTTTACAGACGTGACGTAATGACGCAGCAGCATGCTCAGCATTTCCTGAGAAAACCTACCCGTACCACTCAAATTAGAAAACATTATTATAAGCTAACCGTTGTGAATCAGGCTAAAGTAAGCGATAGTTTTGAACACTGGCTGTTTATGCACTTGCTCAAATATTGATTTTGGATCATTTTTAACCAAAAAAAGTTATGGACTGCAGCTTTAAAGATCACAGACACGATTCAAACACCAACGTTCTATTCCTAAATTACAGTGATTTCGTCTGTTTCATTCCTCAACCTTTGATGTGTGATCACAACGTTGTGGTTCGTCCTTGCAGCGTACGATCACAGCAGAAGGGGGCGAAAAGGGTCTGTTAAAATGTGTTTGTCTTTGAATCATTCAAGAGATTCGTTCAAAAACGCTGATTCATCCAGTGATAAAACAAGTAAATCTTGAGTGAGTCATTGAATCATCCATTCATAAATTACATGTGCTTTTGTTTAGTTGTCTGGGGGGTTTTTTTCTTCAGAATCGTGAGAGCCACAATCTCCATTAAAAAACTCAATTTATCCAGAATCATGCAGCTCTGTTTTGCACATGAACAGCTCTTAAACGAGTCCAGTTTTTATGTAGCCTGTTGATTTTTTTTTTTTCATGGTATTCGGCTGCAACTAAATGTTTTGCAAAAAGAGACCGAATAAATATGTTTGATATCATTTTTAATCACATTGGAATCAAAACTGGGAATCGTAAAGAATCGGAAGCGATAAGCAGAATCGGAATTGATCAAATTCAAACGATACCCAGCCCTAGCTCCGAAGATGAACGGAGGTCTTGCGGGTTTGGAATGACATGAGGGTGAGTAGTTAATGACAGAATTTTTATTTTTGGGTGAACTATCCCTTTAACATTTATTTGACCAAAATGTGCAGTACCTAGAAAAAGTATGTGAACTAAGTGTTCATTATGTCAGCTGTCTTTTATTTTAATGTTAGTCCTGTCTTTGTCTTTTTTTTAGTCTTTATCATATTAAGTCAACCTAGCCTCTTTTTGTTTAGTCAAGTTTTAGTTGACTAAAAACCTGGGAATTTAAGTCAAGTTTTTTTTTTTTTTTTTTTTTTTTGTCAAATAAAACTTCACATTTTCATGCTGCCTAATGGTTAAACTGATAATCATAATTATTTTGCTCCAAATTATTATTACGATTACTGATCATGATTGTTGTCATTTGAGAAATTATATCAGAATTATTGCATTTTCAACTATAAGCATTCATAAGGTTTATTTTACCTCCTCTAATTTCCTCATTTATTGTATTATCATAAATATAAACACTCTTTATATTATAAAATCTGGTAAAAATCAAAAACTTCTCTTAAAAGCTAAACAGCGACATTCCTAATATAAATTGCAATTATACTGATATCTTTCCGTTAAAACGACAAAACAAAATTTGTTTTGTGGCACACAGGGGCATAAGTGCATTTATTCAGCAACCTCGGTTGCAAACAATATAGATCCATGTTTGGATTTATTTATTTGTCACTGAGAAGGTTTGATGGCAGGTTTAGTGACCGTAAACAGTGTAAAAATACGGCCGTGTGAAGGAACACACACTGACTGCATTACACTTTCATTTGAGCCGAATATCTCAGTGGATATGGTTAAACTCCAACTTAGTTCACTTAGATCATCAAGCACAATGTGTTTGTCTATATTTGTGACTTTGATGAAGATCGGATGACATTTCATGACCGGTTAATGCAGAAAAGCAACCAATCCCAATGGGTTCACATAATTTTTCTTGCCATTGAATTTAGAGTTGTTGTTTTTAAGCTGACCTCATGAATTCCCGTGCATATTCAGTTTCGTGTGAATGAGGTGCATCAGTTGTATTTCCTCTTTCCTGCAGCGGATCCTGACGTATCCACGTACCAGTACGATGAGAGCTCTGGCTATTACTACGACGCTCTTACAGGCCTCTACTATGACCCAAATTCACAGGTAATAAAGTCATATGTGCAGCCTTAATCATTAGCTTGCTCAGGAATCTTTAGCCGCTTTTCCGTTGTCTAACCGTGCCGAGAACGGTTTGTAATCGTGGCACGCCGTACCTGACAGTTCTTGTACTGTTCACTACCGATAGTGGAAAAGCGGCTTTCGATTAGTTTTGAGCAGACGTATCCAATCCTGTTACTGGAGGGCCAGTGTCCTGAAGTGTTCAGCTTAACATGTTTTCCTGGACATTTCTAGACCTTGATTTGCCTTGTTCAGGTGTGTTTAAATAGGGTTAAAGCTAAACTCAGAAAGGGACCCTCCATAGGGCCCTATAATTTTCGCGACGTTGAAAACGTGGATGGAATCCAGTCATAAAAACTTAATTTATTGTATAACGTGGAATGTCACGGAGTTTGCCAAGTTTTGGATGAATAAATCAAATGTTAGGTCAGCACACTTAAATCAAAATGTGATTAGACTAGTGTCTGTGAATATTAAGCCACAAAAATACCATTTAAATACAAATCCTGCATGTTTTGCGTGTCTCTGTGTGAATGAATCGCGCAGACGTGTTTGCTACACACATACTACACACTCGCAGAGTTTTCAGCCTCTGCCGCCTCAATATATGAGTTCATGAACACAAACATAATCTCTAGAACTGCTCTGAGAGTCACCTTATGAGCATTTTACCGTTTATTTTTATTTAGTAAAACTATCTTCATATATTATACAAACGGAAGGCCTTCACAGCAACCCATCAAAATAAAAGTTCAGTTTAACTTGAAGAAATTGTGACCGAAATATTACTTAATGTAATTATAGTACTACCAGGGCTTGAAAATGGGAAAAAAATTCAATCGGTTAGCTCCGAGCAGAATCGATATTTTAACGTTTCTGTTCCTGCGTTCCTCTGTATTATTACAGTTCCGAAACCGGTTCGGGTTACGGGTTATTAAAACGAAATAGCGGTTAATAACGTTATTTTTTAAAAACAATTTTCTTTGCCTATAATAATAATAATAATAAAGTACAGCGTTTTCTTTACTCAAAAAGAAAAAATAAAAAAAAACAGGAAGAGATCTGGTAACGTTAGATCTCTGATAACCCGCTGCGCTTAGTCACAGCCTATACAGCATCCTCTTTTCTAGATTTTGGCCAAATGTTGGCTACTAAACAGTATTAGCATACTAACATATAGTAGGCTATAAAAACGTCAATCCAAAAACAAATTAATTTAAGGTGAAACTGATGCCTACCTCTCTCATTCGGCACGATTCCAAATGTTTCCATATTCGCGACGTATCTGGATGCTAAAATATTATTTATTATAGGCTAGGCTTTGTACATTCATTGACGTAAACAATCATCCTTCACATCGGCTACAGTGAGGCGCTGGTCACGCTGAACGCAACAGATTTTGTACAACGGAGCAGTGTAACTTTTTATTTGTTTCTTTAACTGTATTTTATTTTGATAATGAACAGGCTGCAATGTCGCAGAAATATGTTGTGTGTGTGTGCGTGAGGCGCCATGGTCATACCAACGCCGGGTGGTTATACAGATAGAAGCAAGAAGACATTATTCAAAACTGTCAAGCTTTTGCAAAATAAAGAAAACTACTTTGTGCTGTCTTGCTTTCCTTTCCGAGAAATTTGGAACACGTCACAATGAACCGTAAGTCAGCACATTTTTTTCTTTCGTTTAGTTAATCTGTCAATGATTTAAGTGAAATATATTTCCTGTATATGCCTATATTGCTTTTTATGTAAGCCTATAGTTTTATTCAGTTTTCTCCGTTCACAGAAGTGGAATGATAAAATAACCGGTTAATGGCCATTTCAAATTTTCGATTCTGTTCGGAACTATAAAATTAGATTTAGTTTCTGGTTCTGGTTCTCTTCCTCTGAAAATTTCATCCGTTTCCATTTTTCGTTCCTTAAACAGGTTCAGAGCCCTGAGTACTACTTCTAATAATAACATTATTATTAAAACATTATTTTTAAAGGAATATTTACCAGAATGTTTAGCAAAAAATGTAAATACACAACACGGTATTTCTGGAAAAAAAAAATTAAATAAAGAAAATAATAATAATTTAGTATTTTTTCCGAAAAATCTATTAATTAGAGATGTTAGTATTAATAGTATTTAATGAAACTATTAAAATGGAATCCAGATAATTTATGGAAAACAGAAATTGGTCAAAATAAAACTGAATTTGAGGGGAAAAAAACATTTCATAGGGCCTTAAGAATGTTTTTTTTTTTTTACTTTTAATAAATTGCTGTTTAATATTGTAAGTTTCATGATTTCAATTAATTAGACATGCTTTTTGATGAATAAAATGTCATTTAACCATTAATACAGAGCCTAGAAAAATTTAAACAATTTAAAAAAAAAACAGAATCTAGAAAAATTTAAATGTAAAAAAAAAAAACTGAATTTTGAAAAAAATAAATAAAAAAAGGAATTTGGGGAAAAAATAAAATGGATTCCATAGGGAGAAGGAGCAGGACACTCCTAGTTCTGAGTAATCTTGCCAGGAATCTTTTTTTAAATGACCAGTCAGTCATGCTTGTAGGCTTACTGAGCGACTAAACAAGCACATTGATACTGATAATGTTGCTGTTTGTTTTTGTGATGTTCTTCTAGTACTACTATAATGCCCATACGCAGCAGTACATGTACTGGGATGGGGAAAGACACACGTATGTTCCTGCCTCGTCACAGACGTCCGATGACACCACAGACGCTGCGGCCGCAGGAGCCATCTCTGACCTTACAGGTGCTCCCAACAGCAGCAAGGACAAGAAGGACAAGCCCAGGAATAAGACGGCACAGCAGGTACAGTCTCGGACAGAAACCCTCACTGCTTGTGAGGGTTCAGGTTTATTAATGTGTTTTTGGATGTGATCTAAATTGAGTATATCTTCCTGTTGTGCTTGTACTTTTCCTTAGATCGCTAAAGACATGGAGCGGTGGGCCAAAAGTCTGAACAGGCAGAAGGAGAATGGGCGAGTACTGAGCACTAACTCTCGACTGATGGCACAGGGGAGACCCGATGACAGACGGGAATCTGCCAGCGCTGATGCCGGCTACGCCGTCCTGGAGATGAAGGTTGGGTTTTTACACGTCTGATTAATGCCAGGCTCTTAAAATGCCACCTTTTTCATTTGTATAACAGATAGTGGTTGAACGGATCGTAGGTGATCCGAATACTACCGACCTTATTTTATTTGTAGCATTGTTCTGTTGTATTTATCTATGCTTGTAATTTGTGTACTTTTGCTGGCTGTTCACTTGTCTCTTTAATAATGTTTGAACTTTCTTAAGTTAGGAATTTTTGCAAAGAAGTACTTATGGAAAGTAAAGTTACATTGAATATATATATATATATATATATTTTTTAATTTTCTTGCTAATGCTAAAAACAACCGATCCATGGCTCAAAAGCTGTAATATGATCCAAACCGTGAGATTTGTGATCCGTTGAACCACTAATAACTGATGGTGTTTCTTCCCTCTGCACAGGATGCCTTGCTGGAGAGACCTCAGATTCTGATGGAACAGATCAAACATCCAGAAGAGAGAGAAGTGCGTTTTGTCTTGCTTTTTCACTTTTGTTTGTTTTTGCTTTAATTTCATTGTTATGGTATGGTGTTTGTTTTTTGTTTTATTTTAGATTTTGTTTCATATTTTTGTTGTTTTGATATGCTTCATTTATTGTTTTTGTTTTTTGTTCTTTATTATTTTAAGTTTTTAACATACAAAACAAGACATTTGAAAAGAGCAAACACCCAGAAGAGAGAGAAGTGTGGTTTTGTTTTTTATTGTTACCTTATGTTATGATGTTTGATTTGTATTAGGGTTGGGCCGATAGACGATATTATCGTCTGTCGTTGATGGCTGATAGACATCACGATGTTGAGCCGGCATCGTGATTCCCCCGGCAATCCGCCGCATCCCAATACCGTGTTCGGCAAAGAAAATGACGTGTATTCAGAACCCCTAAAGAGAATAAATACGAGATGGGAGGAAAATATATATTTCAATAGCCTACTTTCTCTCGCAGTTATATCATTGGGTAATATACTGTATATAAGTTGCGGGCATCAGGGAACTGCTATTATACCTGGCACTGAAACTGCCTTTGAATGCATGATCGCTTTTTAGTTTCTCTTTTACTTTCGAGATTCGTGCTCGCACGTACTCTGTTTATACTATACAGTATAAGTACTTACCACACATTTTACAAGATTAGATGTTTATCAGTGGTGCTCAGGATCTGCAAATCATTCGCCATCATCCTCAGTCATCTCTCCTTACTCTGTTTATGTGGTAAGTGAACATTATTTGTTTTCCGTGCCTTTCTGAATACCCCCCCCCCAATTTTGTAGACATTGCCCAACCCTAATTTTAATTTAATTTTGGATTGTTTTTCATCTTATGTTACGTTATCAATAACCACACGCTTGGTGGTTATTGATTTGTATTTATGTACCTAGGCAGGCTTCAATTCATGTTATTAAACAATATATTGATAATTATATTCGTGTATTTTGCATAGCTTTATATGTTTTTGATTTATTTGTATTTCTTATTTTGGTTTCTGTGTTTTTCTCCTTGGTTGATATGTTATTGTTTTGGTATTATTATTATCATGATAATATGGTACGGTCATGTGACCTTTGATCACCTGGAGGTAGGCCTATAAAGATTGGGATATCAGTGTTGTTCATTTGTCTGATGAAGAGCCTGGGTGCTCGAAACGTCTCACATGCTATGCGAGTTTTTTTTTTTTTAGATACATTTTTTGATACTTTTGGAGCTTTGGTGTTGCCGCCTTTACATCCAAAAATGTTCCACTTGTTTCTTAGTCGAGCACCCAGTTGAGATTGATGTGCGTGCTTTTGCCTGCTCTTCACTTTTTTAACATACAAAGCAAGGAAGAGAGCAACCTCCGGTTCTGATGGAACACATCAAACATCCAGAAGAAAGACTAAGTGTTTTTGGTTTGGTTTGGTTTGATTACCTAATGTTATGATTTTTGGTTTCAATTTAATTTAATTATGGATTTTGTTTCATCGTACTTTACATTCTGGTTTTATTTGTTGAATTTCCTTTGTTGGTTTTGTTACATTATGGCCTTTTGTTTTTATCTTTTTCGTTTTTAACAGTATATACAAAGCGGTAAACATGAACAGCAACAATAATAGCAAAATAAATAAATAATCAGTAAAACAAATACCAGAAAAGTGTTTAACACAAGCTAAGCTGAGACATGGCTTTGTTTTTACTTGTATTTAATTTTTGACTTGTTTCATGTGTTTGTCTTGTTTCCATTTTGTGCATTTTACCATGCGACTCACCGCTTGCGTCTTCTATGTTGTACTCTGTTCGAAAAACCTTTTCTATTATTGGCACTGCAGTGTTATAAAAATAAATGTTTCTGTCTGCTGGTCTTGTCTCTCGGCAGAGTCCTCCTCAGAGTCTGGTGGCAGGATACAGTGGAGAGACAGACAGTGAGGAGGAGGCTGGAGAGCGAGAGGAGAGGCTGACAGACTGGTCTAAATTGGCCTGTCTGCTGTGCAGGAGACAGTTCCCCAGTAAAGAGGCTCTGATCAGACATCAGCAGCTCTCTGAGCTACACCGGGTGAGTCATGCACGTCACACGATGCCTTGATATCTGCCAACATGAGCCATGCCACTTCTGATTGCTCTTATAGACCTTATGTAAAAATGTGTGTATAGCTCCTTTATAATTTTTCCACAGCTCATGTCTGGAGTTTTTGCCTATTAAATTGCTTGGAAAGATATGTTTTTGCAGGATTTCATCAACGGAACAATCCAAAATCACATTAGATAACCGCACAACCCACTGAATAGATGTTTATCTATCCTCACAGCCTTGCATTCTTTCTAGTCTATTGTTCTTCATGAAATTTTATTTTATATAATAAAAATAAATGAATAAAAATGAGTCAGACGTAATCAGTGTTATTACTTTTAACTAAACCTTGTAAATGAATTAAAGATTAAATAAAATGTAATATAAATATTAGATGAAAAACATAATTGAATAAAAAAATAGAATTTTAATTTTAAAAAAGTTGTAAAATTAAGCCAGAAATAAAAATAAATACAAATAGAATTTTTTTTTTTTTTAACAAAAAATAATACAAATTTCAAAAACGCATAACAATGTTACAAAGACATAACTAAAATGAAAACTGCAATATATAAAAATAAAGTTCATTCATATTAATGATATTTAAAAATACTAAAATAACATTGACAATAACTAGACCAACTGGATTAGCTTTGCATACAGACCAGGGATTCCCCAGCCCAAATGCAAAATAACATTTGCACTAAATTATTGTTCACATGTCTTATTTAAAATTTTTGTCTAATTTTGGTTATATTTTTGGAGGTACAAATCATAATAGGGACTGCATTAACTAACCATAGTACTCTGAATGTCAAATAAATAGAATAAAACAGTATGTTCATATTGCTGATTTTTGTTTCTCAATGTTCAGCTAAATCTGGAGCAGAGGAGAGCCAGACAGGCTCAGTCAGAGACACAAGAGCGATCAGAAACCGAGGTAAATACTGCGGTCAGATTGTTCTGAAAGCCCTGATTACACTTCCTCTGATATCTAACTACCATTCAAAAAAAAGCTGTTTCCACTATAACTGGTATTTCTTTCTTTATAATTCATTGCTTTGACACTTTTGAAGAATTGACCTCTGGGTGGCGCTCTTCATTTTAGCTGAAATACAGGGACCGGGCAGCAGAAAGAAGAGAAAAAGGGGCCATCCCACAAGCACCAGATGCAAAAAAGAGGAGATTCAGCCCCGTGTAAGTTAAACAAGTCAAGTCATACTTCATATATACTGTCTGTTATACGCATAGCTGTCACAGACAGAGATATTTGGGGGTGTACTGTGGTAATACCATGGTGTTTTGAGGATAATGTCTTATTTCTGCTCTTGTCCGTGATCAGCGGTGGCGTGGGATCTCAGATGCTTCCTGGAAGGATGGAAAAAGGCCTTTTCACTCGACACGTGCCAGTGGAATAACGTCGGTCTTTGGACTTCCTTCAGTGCTAAACGAAATGCCTCGTGAGCAGTTTTTAATCATATGGTGCAGAACACGTGCACAGTAAGAGACCATCGTCAGGATGTGTCACAAAGATGAGAATGATGAAAATAAAATGACTTTAGGGGATTCAGGTTGACTTAAAGAACAACCCTCAGGACCCTGAGGAATACAAAATAAGCTTCTAATGATAGCACACTGTTACTGTAAATACGGTCCAACTATGTGACATTCGTGGACTTTAGCCCATTGTCGGCTTCCCAGAAAGCAATTTGTGAATATTTATAGATGGCATGAATTTATGAAACACTTTGCCTTTCTGGGAAGCTGTGGAAATGATGTCAGGGTGGAAAACCGGGATAATTCAGAAACTATTTCATGTAGTTTCTTCATCTTTTTTGTCCCTTTAATTATGATGAATAACAGCCATCATGGGCCCTGAGGAGAAGCTTTGCTAGTAAGTGTGCTATGCATTTGCATGTCTTATTTGACATGACAGTCTATGCAGAAATGACAGACAGCGGCTGTCTGTGTTGACTTGCACAGTAGATTAGACTTTAGTGATTATCTTGACGAAAAGGCACAGCAGATGATTATTGTTTGCCTATATTAATTTTTATTAACCTGATTTGCAGTGTATATGTGTCGTATTATATGACTTAGACTATATAAGCTTTATAAGATTATATAAGCTGGTGTACATTTTTTTTTAAATGTGAATTTATGGTGGACAGAGTGAATTTGTGAGTGTATGTCCTTATGAGCACTAAGTGCCATTATGGGGGGGTTTTTTGGCGTCGTTTAATGAATAGATTAAAATCATGCAAATGATTTTCAGATTCTAATTTTGCTGAAATGTCATCAGAAAAGGCTGAAAGCCCATTTTGGTTGATAATTTTGTTTAAGAAATGGTTCCTAATGAAAAATGATTGGCAGCTTTTTTTTCCTTCATTAGTTTATGTGAATATAGAACATGACGATTGAGAATGTGACATTTTGAAAGGATTTCAGAGGATTTTTTTTTACGTTTATGTCTAAATGAAGTAAGAGAATCTCACCAAACCTGTCAAGAACGTCTCTGGGTCTTATTTCCCCAAATCAAAATCTTAAGAAAATCTGATATACCGATTTACTCAATTTTATTTAATTAAAAAGAAAATTGAGCTTATTTTTAGAGTGGTTAAGATTGTTCATATCATATTGTTACATTATTTTCATTCTAGTTAAGCATTTTATGTGGAAAAAAATTTGAAAAATACTGTTATGTGAAATAGAAAGCTTATTTTTTTTATTTTGTTGTATTTTACTTTATTTTATTTATATATATATATATATATAAATACACATATTCATAAAATTGAAGACAAAATTATTAGCCCACCTATGAAATTTTTTATTATTTTTCAGATATTTCCTAAGTGATGTATAACAGAGCAAGGGGATTTTAACACTGTATTATTATATTTTTCATCTGGAGAAAGCCTTATTTCAATTTCAATAATTATTTAAAAAATAAGAAAACTGCTAAGGTCAATATTATTAGCCCCCTTAAGAAATGATCTGTTTGTCTGGCTACTGAAAAAAACACTGTTGTCCAATGACTTGCCTAACTAACCTAACTTGCCTAATTAACCTAATTAATCTTCTAAGCATTTAAATTGCACTGTAAGCTGAGGATTAGTATCTTGCAAAACAACTAGTAAAACTCCACTTTTGAAGAAGAGACACCTCCAAGCTACACTGACATTTGAAGGACAACCTGGAGAACAATTATGCATACTGGAAAGGTCCTTTGATCAGATGAGACAAAACTAGAGCTCTTTGGCCACATAGATGTTGCCTATGTTTGAAGAAAGAAGGGAGAGTCGCTCAACTCAAAGAACATGGAGGTGGGAGTGTGGAAGACTACGAGAAGATTTTGAAAGGCAACTTCAGGCAATCTGCAACAAAACTTGGTTTGGGTTGACGTTTTGTCTTCCAGCAGGATAACGACTCAAAGCATACCTCACTTCCGGTGAAGAACTAACTCCAGATGAGCAAAGTGAACATCCTAGACTGGCTTGCGCAAAGCCCAGACTTCAATCCAATAGAAAATCTGTGGGGCACACTGAAGACCAGAGTCCATGCCAGGAGCTTGAGAGATTTGCTGAGGAGGAATGGGCTGCGGCGACTCAGGAGACATGCCTAAAACTTGAGAACTACAACAAATGACTAATTTATTTATTTTTTGCTGTGAAATATGACATTGTGAGACATTTCTTTGTGAGATTGACCCATACAGGTCATTTTTATACAGTGACCCCGTAACCTTCTGGAACTTTTGCAATCAGTGAATTTGTCCCTCAACCACAAATGTGTGTTGAAAGAATACATTTGCACAATACAGCTTCCTGTTTTGACATCAGTTCAGTTTGTTCTGTTATATTATTTATAGACCACAATATACACTAATTTAGGGTCTCAATTCCCAAAAGCATATATATTTATACATGTGTGTGTGTGTATGTATGTGTGTATATATATATAATATTTTTATCATTGTAGGCTGGTTGTGTTCACACACTGGCAACACACATTAATGTCCAAACACCATGTAATTTTGCATAATAGGTGCCCTTTAAAATAACTTTTTTTATTATTATTATTATTATAAAATATAATTTATTCCTGTGATGAAAGCTGAATTTTCAGCATTATTACTCCAGTCTTCAGTTTCACATGATCCTTCAGAAATTACTTTATAATATTGTGAATATAAAGAAAGGATCAAAGTACGCACCTCCAAAAATATGACCCTTGAGCACAAAACCAGTCTTAAGTCGCTGGGGTATATTTGTAGCAATAGCCAAAAAAATAATAATACATTGTGTGGGTCAAAATTATCAATTTTTCTTTTATGCTTTTATGATATTATTTCTAATATCATTAGGATATTAAGTAAAGATCATGTTCCATGAAGATATTTTGTAAATTTCCTATCGTAAATATATCAAAACTTAATTTTTGATTAGTAATATGCATTGCTAAGAACTTCATTTGGACAACTTTAAAGGCGATTTTCTCAATTATATCTATAGAAACTATGGATCCAAGGCACTTCTTCCAGTTCCAAAATGTTAAAAAGCCTTTATTCAAACATGGCTCACTCTAGAAACAAAAAAATTACTAAAACACTGCACACTGATGCATTTCGGCCATCCAGCCTTCCTCAGAGTGTGTCCATCAGTGTGCAGCGTTTTAGTCATTTTTAATGTTTCCAGAGTGAGCCATGTTTGAATAAAGGCTTTTTAACATTTTGGAACTGGAAGAAGTGCCTTGGATCCATAGTTTCTATAGATATAATTTTGAATCCAACAAAAGAGCACCTTCTGGGACTATTAAACGGAGGTCCTTTCAGCAAGTAGGGCTTCAAGATGTCTTCTTTGCGATTTTCTCAATATTTAGATTTTTTTGCACCCTCAGATTCCAGATTTTCAAATAGTTGTATCTCGGCCAAATATCCTAACATACCGTACATCAATGGAAAGCTTATTTATTCAGCTTTCAGATGATGTATAAATCTCAATTGGTCAAAAAAATTGAAAAGAATTTGACTGGTTTTGTGGTCCAGGGTCACAAATGTCTTGGCCAGGTGCAAGATCAAAGGGTACATCAAATAAACAGTGTCTTTAAACATCAAAGTAAACAGTGTTTGCCTGACGAAACGTTGCCACTTTTAACTTTTTTAAATAAAGGGAGAATAACAGTGTGCGCATCTTTTTTTCTATTATTTTATAATATTGTGAACCATGACATACTACCTTTCAAATGTTTGGAGTATGTGTTTGTGTTTAACTGAAATTAAAACTTGTATTTATTATTATGCATTATAATGATCAAAAGTGACAGTAATCACATTTATAATGTTACAAAACATTATATTTTAAATAAATGCTGTTCCTTTGAACTTTCGGTTCATCAAAGAATCCTGAAAAATGTTTCCACAAAACATTAAGTAGAAACAACTGTTTTTACCATTGATAATAAGAACCCTTATTAATAACTGAGCAGCAAATCAGCATATTAGAAAGATTTCTGAAGGATCATGTGACATTGAAGACTGGCGTAATGATGTTGAAAATTCAGCTTTGATATTCTTAAGAGACTTCATTAAAAACATTCATAGAATCATAGCTTCTTTCTTGGGGTGTCTTATGTGTCTCAGGCTGCATGTCTTAGATTTTTGGGGTGAAGCTGTTAAGTTGATAATTTTTTTTCACAATGAAATAGCTGTGCTACATGGGAAGTCTGGGCCTTGTGCCACAACACAGGCTTTGTTCAAGAGCTATCACGGCAAAGATTCTTGTCGGGGCAATACTCCTGTTGCAAAGAGACTGTTGAGATAATTATATTACCAGTCGTGCAGCAAATGAACCTGCTACATACAAACATACGGTTGACATGGCAGCAGCATAAACTATTAGCAAGTGAAGTCTTGTTGGCTGTCAAACTAGAATGAATCATAAAAAGGTCGTTAGATTAAGCGTCCTTGGAAAAGCATCTTCGATAACGTCCAATAGAAGCAAATGCAGGTAGGAAATGCCTGTCAAGACGTGTCCGAACACTTCCTGCCAGCATTTCTCTTTATGAATCGGCCGAGTCGGAGTCAGTTTTGCATCTGTAACTACAGAAGTGCAGTTTGAAAATGATGTCGTAATGTAAAAAGACGTAACGACTGAATACACACCTCGTTTTTTATTCACATCCGGCTGGAAAATGAGAGACTTAAGTTTTCAAGGAATGACAAGTTCATGGTTTCCAATGAAAGGTGTGCTGGGTCAGTGTTCATATTCAAACACTTACACTTAAAAAAAAAAACACACCGAACCACTTTCTAAAACGTGTGCTTTTACATCACATGCTTCTAAGCCACAAATACAGACACTACAGGAAATACAATCAGACTGACACATTCAAAGCAGGAGATCTGGGTGTTCCTACATGGCACATGGGCGTTTCAATCATGAGGCTTAAAGGAATGTTTCGGACTCAAAACCGGTTGAGTTTGATCTGTGACAGCTAAAAGACAAAACAAAAAAAACAGTAATGCATTTACAATGGATGTGTATGGAACTGGACACTGCACTGGGATAAACAGTAAAATACACAAAAGTACTTCATAATTTAAAGGTATAGCCACAAAACTTACAAAAATAATACATCAACACAAGACTAGGCTAAAAATCGCAATAACACTTTACAATAATTAGTTAATATTAGGTAATGCATTAACTAACATTAACAATGAGCAATACATCTGTTACTGTATTTATTAATATTTGTTAATGTTAGGTTATTGTTCAATGCTAGTTCCATTAAATAATATAAACAGATGCAACTTTTTATCCATTAAAAGTAGTTATTTAGTTCCTAACCAGTGTTAATTTAATATTACTATACTAGTATGCTTTTAATGTTTTGTTTAATGTAAAGGTTTCATTTCTTTTATAAATTTTGTCATCTGCTCGGTCATTTTTCTGTTTTTTTTTCCCATTTAAATTGAATTTCTATATTACATTTAATTTGATTTATTTTTCTGAGACAAGAGACGTAATTGTCAAGACAACATTTCAAATTTTCACTTAAAGTTTTAAATTGAATATTTATATTGTATTACAATTTTACAGCTCAAATAGCGCATATTTGTAAGAAAAAACTTAAAATAAGTGCTTTAAGAAAAGTACAAGTTTACACGTTCTCTGTAAAATCTCGCCTAGACTTCCATATTAAGTGCAGTTCTGTACATGTGTGTGTTTGGACACGCAGAGCACCGACACAAACTGAGGAATGAGCAAACGATGTACTAATCGACGGCATTCTTCAGATGCCGTTCCACAGCTCAACCTGTGCTGAACTGAAACATCCCTTTAAGAACATTGACAACATTCTTACAGTATTCTTTAGGCTCAAAATGTGATGCCTTTTTTTTTTTTTTTTTTTTTAGAGCAGAACAACTAACGTCTGCATTTTCCAGGGTCTTGTATCGGCATTCTTGCCAAGCTTTATTTCAATCAAGTGCTGTTCTAACAGAATTTGTGCAGGACAAAATATATACAGTATCAAGCAAGCAAACCACTCTCTTGTCATGTAATGGTACACAATCAGAGTGCATATATGCACTTCTACAAGCACAGACAGCTCAATAAAAAAAAAAAAAAAAAAAGCCACTCAGTCATAATAATATTTACATTATTTTGTTCTTGCAGTGTTTTGAGATTTCAATATTAATGTTCAAATCTATCACTGACAATGTAAAAAAGGTCCAAAAGGTCATGTGGTATGGCTAGTTTCTTCACTCTCTCAGAAACTCCTGTTTGAAATGGCATTCACTATAAGTGTGCACATCTCATTTGGTTGATTTATTTTTCTCGCCACTGATGCTCTTGACAGTTCTGGGGATTTTACGAGTCATTTGTTCAGCTTGACGTCCACTAGCATGGCCACAGCGTTTCTCAGAAACACATCCCATTCTGAGGCACGAGAGAATTAGGTCCATGTTGTCCACATCTGTCCGTAAGGTGCTTCTGTTTCCTTCTACTTTCTGTTGTGCCGGTATGTCTTTTGGTCCTCCAGAAGTTGGTGAATACAGCAGTCGTGTTGCTGTGGTATCAGCATGTGCTCTGTGACGGGACTGACCTGCGGAATCAGCTATTCCAAAAAGACATTTCGTTCGTGGATAGTTCCCGTCCTAGACGTTGAGGTCATCTTGTAAAACTCAAACATTTCTTTCATTGTTTCACTGGTTTATAAGTAAAGCTCAAGGAGCATAACAAGAGCTTTTAAATCGGTACTGTCAGTGCAAGTCTCTGACGTGTACAAAATAAAATCATATCAGTGAAAGACGACCTGTCCTCGTGTGCTCTTTAATGGTCTGCGTCTGAACAGCTGGCCATGGCACCGAACACCTCTACTGGCTCTGATGTGTGAGAGGCAGCACTTTCTGACGGGAACCTGCCATAAGAAAATGCAAACATTAAATCATGTCAACAGTTTGAATTTTTAGGTTGAGTTTGTCTTAATAATGTAGTTAGATTGAAAAGCACCATGGAAAGACCATAGTAATTGAGTAAAACCATTGTAAAAAAGATTTATAACTGCCCTAAAAGTGTGCACAAAGACTGAACTACAGTAGCTGACAGTGCAGAAATTATGTAGTTATAGTATATTTATACATAAATG
The DNA here is from genome assembly GCF_001515645.1 of Sinocyclocheilus grahami. NCBI lineage: Eukaryota > Metazoa > Chordata > Actinopteri > Cypriniformes > Cyprinidae > Sinocyclocheilus > Sinocyclocheilus grahami. Next base: position 261,744 of record NW_015505845.1, read on the forward strand.
ACATGAGAAATTATTATTAATGTATTAAATTAAACAAAATATTTTACAAACATTGTAATTTGGTCAGATTTTCTTTGCATCCTAAAAATCTACAACAATGATGCTTGGAGGCTGCTAGTGTTTTTTACAGGGTTTCAAACCAACATTTTATTTAGCATGAACCAATCCCAGCAACAAATTTGGTCTGTTTTTGTAATCTAAATATGTACAATGCATTTTGCGTGTTATTTAATTTTTTTTTACTTTTTGTTTGTATTATTTGTTTTGTTTGCTCTCTTTTTGCTTTTATGTTTGTTTTATCTGTTTTTATTCCTTTTGTTTGTTTGATCTTTGTTTTTATTATTTGTTTGGTTTAATCTTTTTTTTTCATTTTGTTTGCATTATTTGTTTGATCTCTTTCGGTTTTATTATTTGTTTGGTTTGTTCTCTTTATTTTTATTATTTGTTTGGTTGTTTGATCTCTTTGTTTTTATTGTTTAGTTAGCACTATTTGTTTGACTTTTTCTTTCTTTTTTACAATTTGTTTAGTTACATCATTTGTCTTATCTTAGGTGTGGTACTTGCTTGTTTTTAAAACATTGTACTGCCACAAATCCTAACTGCAACCAAAGTACAACTGGAAATGTTTTATGCTTGCTGGGTGGTTACTAAATGTGGTGAAGATACCCAAAGGGGGCTGCAACTGAATATCACTGGATTAGGTTATTATCCTAATACACAAAATTACCTCACTATGACCTAATACTGATACAACAGACCTTAGTTAAGGTAGAAGCCATAATTTAAAGTAAAAAATGCGTATTTCCATAAATGTCTAGAGTTCAAATCACAACATGTTGTAAACATTAGCTATCACCTAGGGCCTTAAGCCAGGGTGTCAAAACCTGCTCCTGAAGGGCCACTATCCTGCAGAGTTTAGCTCCAGCCCTAATTAAACACACCTGAACCAGTTCATCAAGGTCTTCAGAACCACTTGAAATCTCCTGGTGGGTGTGTTGATGAAGCTGAACACCCACCAGGAGCAGGACTGGACACTCCTGCCTTAAGCCATTATGACATAATAACAGTCTCAAAGCCTCATTTCAATTTGTGTCAGATTAAATAGGACATCCATAGTGAAGTCCCCTGCTACAGAACGCCAGTCAGAAGTCACAGAAAGGTTGTCCTGGTCCTTCCTGGACCTGGAAGACCACTATCCTGTACAGCTTAGCTTCAACCCTAATTAAAAACACCTGAACCTTCTACTCAAGTTGCCAGAATTACTAGAATATTCCAGGCAGGTGTGTTTTAGCAGGTTAAAGCTAAACCAGAGATTGTCTTACTATTGGGAGATAAGAGGGTCTGTATTACTTACTATTGGAGAAAGCATAATGGTAAACTTGGATGGCGTATGCCTTGATAACCAATTGGAAGCGTTAGCATTAGCCATTACTTTTTTTGGCTAAAAGTTGCAGGCTTGCCATAAACATATATCCATATCAAACCTAGATGGACTGACGAATATACCTATTATGAATACACCTAAATCTAAAAGTCTGTGGGTCTTGTCCAAAGTAGTTTTCTGTCTCACCTGTTGTGTGTAGGACTGCGACTGTATGAAGGACTGTAAGCCCCAGCACTCGAAGGACTGTAAGCCCCAGCACTCAAGGGACCGTCCGGCAGTTCACCATCAGTCAGACCCACGGCTAAATTATTCTGCCAGTTTCCCCCTCCACTGGCAGTAGACGACACTAGTGAGGAAGTGAAGTGTGATATGGTAAAGTAACATTAACTTAAATTTCATTGGAAGAAAAGTTTATCCTTTATTTTGATAATCAACTTTTGATATTCTACTAAATTTTATAAGGAACTTTGCAACTTCATGTCAACTAACTTTCATTAGAGTATTAGCAGACTGTTAGGGTTAGAAAAAAAGTTGACATGTACTTGCAAAGTTACTTATAGTCAGTAAAACGTCTATTGGGGACTGTAAAATTAATTGTTAACAGATATTAAAGGGTTAGTTCACCCAAAAATGAAAATTCTGTCATTAATTACTCACCCTCATGTCGTTTCAAACCCGTAAGACCTTCGTTCATCTTCGGAACACAAATTAAGATATTTTTGATGGAATCTGAGAGCTGTCTGACACTCTATAGATAGCAACGCAACTGAAATGTTCCCAAGTCCAGAAACGTAGCAAGGAGATCAGTAAAATAATCCATGTGACATCAGTGGTTCATCTGCAATTATACAAAGCTACGAGAATATTTTTTGTGCGCAAAAAAAAAAAAAAAAACTTTATTCAACAATTCGTTGTCTCCGCATCACCCTGGTGCCATTTCATCTCAGATTCCATCAATTTGTGTTCCGAAGATGAACGAAGGTCTTACGGGTTTGAAACGACACGAGGGTGAGTAATTAATGACAGAATTTTCATTTTTGGGTGAACTAACCCTTTAAACTGAGAGTCTAGTAATATTCTAATGACTGGTATTTGACATCCTTAAAGTCAGCAGAAAGTCTAATTTGGACTATCAAAGAAAATGTTGCATACAAAACGCAACGATACAAAGCTAGGGTGCTGCAAGGGCTTTGCTATGGGGTTGCTAAGGTGCTCTGTGTGGTTGCTAGGCTGCTATATGCTTGCTAGGGTGTTTTGGATGGTTGCTTACTGGCCCAAGTCAAAGTGTACACCAGAAGTCTCTACAAATGGGGTGCCCTATCCTGTTCCTGTAGATGTACCTACCTGCAGGATTCAGTGCAAACCCTGCTTCAACACACCTGTCTGTAATTATCACATGCTCCTGAAGATCTTAGTTAGTTGGTTAAGTTGTGTTTGATCAGGATTGGAGCTGAACTTTGCAGGAAGGTAGATCTCCAGGAACAGGATTGGGAACCCCTGCTCTACAAGTCTTCAACCCTGCTCCTTGAAGGCTAATGTCCCGAAGAGTTTAGCTACAACTCTAATCAAACACACTTAAACCAGCTAATCAAGGTCTTCAATATCACTTCAAAAAAATTAAAAAAAATAATAGTACCCAGCGCTTTGAGGTGACCCCACGGCGAACAGACCGAGGGGGCCCCCGCTCCCTACCTCGCACCGGGCCCCAGCTAAGGACGGCCCTGGCCGCATGATAAGATATCACTCATTCCCATAGCACAAGGGGTGCAGGACCAGTTACGTGCCAAAGTTTACTAGAATTTCAAATCGCTTTGGCAGTCAACATTAAATCAATATCTAACTTCTCGCTGGTCCATTTCCACTGTGCAATTTAGTAATCGTTTTGGTCATTCCAGAGCAGGAACGCCAACAAGGGGGGACAACTGGATCTTTCGGCTTGAAGGAGGCCCGGACCACTCAGGGGTGATAATTCAGCTAAGGGGCCCATAATGAATGATTTGTACAGGGCCCAACAATTGCTTACTGCAGCCCTGCACCAGAACCTGGCATTTTGTCAGTTGTGCTGTTGAGTTTGGAAGTAATCGTTTCAGTCATACTAAAACAGGGACAAGAAAAAGGTGGAACAACAGCACCTTTTGGCTTGAGGGTGGACTGGACTGGATCGAGAAGGATCTAGATCAGTGGTCTCAAACTCAATTCCTGGAGGGCCACAGCTCTGCAGAGTTTAGCTCCAACCAGCTCCAACTCACACCTGCTTGTAAGTTCCTAGTGATCCTGAAGACCTTGATTAGCTGGATCAGGTGCGTTTGATTAGGGTTGGAGCAAAACTGTGCAGAGCTGTGACCCTCCAGGGCCCGTATTTTCAAGCCTCTGAGAATTACTCTCAAGAACGCTGCTAAGAATTTACTTAAGTGTAAAAAACTTCTTGGCTTAAAGCTGCTCTTAAAAGTTAGTTATCAACGAATCGTTATGATACAAATCGTCATCACAACTTCCAATTTAGGGTTGTGCCGGTAGATGATAGTATTGTGTATCGACGATAGTCAGAGATATTTCCTGTTGCTGATTTCTTTAACGACAGCAAGACGATTATTATTATTATCCGTCAAAAATATAGGCGCCTATCTTTAGTGATGCAGCGCGGAGAGCCGCTTCAGAAACTTGCCGCGGCGCAGGTGGTGAGTAGCCGTGATCAGCTCCGGTGGCCATGTCGGAGCCGTAACACACTGCAGACGTGTGCAGTGTAAATAAGGGGTAAGAGATTTATTCATGATACAGTGTAGGTAGCTTCACTGATTATAACGGGAGTGTTTTTAAAGAGCATATAATACTCGCGCTAGCCTGAAGTCAGTTATGATGTTCTTTGGTAATATAAATATTCTTTGCTCGTTTCTGTTTGAATAACTGAGGAAATTTAACTGTTTTATTAACTGCTCGTTGTCAAATATTTCAAGAACATTCTTCCTCTCCTGAAAGATTCGAGCACGTCTCTGTCTCCTCAGCACCATCACAAGCCCCTACTGGCAACTCCTAACCACTTGAGAGACCTCCCGAGCTGTCTTAAATAACTGGGAGAGTAAGAGTGATTCTTAGATTTAAGAAATTTGATAACTTGCTTTTATACTTAAGTTTGAAAGTAGGAGTAAATTTAATGAATTCTCGATACAGTGTAGGTAGCTTCACTGATTATAACGGGAGTGTTTTTAAAGAGCATATAATACTCGCGCTAGCCTGAAGTCAGTTATGATGTTCTTTGGTAATATAAATATTCTTTGCTCGTTTCTGTTTGAATAACTGAGGAAATTTAACTGTTTTATTAACTGCTCGTCGTCAAATATTTCAAGAACATTCTTCCTCTCCTGAAAGATTCGAGCACGTCTCTGTCTCCTCAGCACCATCACAAGCCCCTACTGGCAACTCCTAACCACTTGAGAGACCTCCCGAGCTGTCTTAAATAACTGGGAGAGTAAGAGTGATTCTTAGATTTAAGAAATTTGATAACTTGCTTTTATACTTAAGTTTGAAAGTAGGAGTAAATTTAATGAATTCTCAGCACTTAAGACTAAAATGGCACTTTGAGAAGCTTGATAAATACGGGCCCAGGAACTGAGTTTGAGAACACTGATCTAGATCAACTGGGAACATTATTTCAGCCAAGGAGCCAATGATGAACGGTTTGTACCTGGCCAAACAATCGCTTATTGCGGCTCTGCACCAAAACCTGGTATTTTTTCTGCCGAGTTGTTGAGATTGGAAGTAATAGTTTCGGTCATACTAAAACAGGGCCACCAAAAAGGTGGAACAACTGCACTTTTTGGCTTGAGGTTGGCCCTGACTGGATTGAGAAGGATCCAGATCACTTGGAAATACTATTTCAGCCAAGGGGTCCATGTTTAATGGTTTCTACTGGTCCCAACAGCTGCTTACTGCAGCCCTGCACCAGAACCTGGCATTTGACCATACGTTTGATTTTATTCATAGTCTGCAGTGTATGTTTGAGAAACTGTACTTACCGGAGGAGAACGAGTTGGTTCGGCTGGAGTGGCTGAAGGGTGCGGGCAGTGTCTGGTAACCCAAGCTGTGCTGGGAACCTCGGTCATATTTGTAGGTGTACACCAGCTGATATGTACCTGGGTCCCTGTGCCCAGCACTGCGATTGTACCATCCCTTCAAATGCTCCGCCACCAAAGCCTTGTACATGTTCTTCGTCAACACCTCGTTCAAGGGTCCCTGTCTTCCCCTAGGGGGCCTCACGGTGGCATATGGATTCTGTGACAAGTGATCCGACCCCTCTATTCCATAATGCCTATTCCGACTACGACTCTGGTAACCATGTGCTGGGTAAGTGGGGTTGATGTTATAGTGACCCTCGAGTTCGCTCTCGTAGACGTAAGCTCCATTAGAACAAGGCTCATATTCGAAGCCGGGATACCCAGTCACGTAGTACGCGGTGGGGCCGTAGTGATTCTGCTGGTAGCCATAACAGCTGGAGTTTTGAGGGACCAAGTTGGGCATGCTGCCCGTATTGCCGTAGATCTCCACTTTGCGGTGGAGCCGGTAGTCGTGGGATTGTGAGTTTAGTGTGCGGTAGGGAGGAGTGGCCGAGCAGGGGAGACAGTAGTCCATGCTGGACATGCTGGTATAGGACGAGCAATCGTCCAGCACCTCAGTGCTGTTGCTACGGCGGGAAGGAGACAGAGGGAAGGCCGACTTGTTTGCACAGTGAGAGTGAAGAAGTTGTGACTGGGACTCCAAACTGCCGCTGCGGTGCCGGAAACCACGGATGTGACCCTCCGACCTACAGGACACAATAAATATAATTTATTTTGGTAAAAGAGAATGCACTGAATACATAAACTACTTGCATTAGAAACAAAAAAGCCACAAAGCTATCAAGACTTTTCTATTTTTTGAAGCAATTGTGAGTTGTTTGAATTGTGTCGCCACCACAATTCTAGGGTGCTGTATGTAGTTGTGAGAGATTTTTTTGAGTGTTTTTTTACTGGACCAAGTCAACTCACCTGAGTTGGCTGCTGCTGTAGGCGTTACGGGGCATGACGGGGGTTTGCGGTAAGCTGCGGGGGTCCTTCGGCATTCTGGGTAAAGTTTTACATGGACTGCTTTGGGCAGAGAACACCTCTCGGGGGATGTAATAATGTCCTGGGCCTTGGACCTCATGATCTAATCTGAATTCAAACAGACAAAAGAATATATTTGATGGAAGAGAAATGTCCAGTGATGGATAAAAAGATATAAAAGCTCAGACTTTGAATCTTACGAAAACTGTCAAGACCATGTCTGGGTAATCTTTCACCCAAAAAAAAAATAAAATTAAATAATGTTTTTGCATATGGAAAATTATTATTATTATTATTATTAGCAGCAGCATTATTATTATTTTTTACATTATTTTTATGACATTTTTATATGTTAGATTTGATGTCACATACTGTAGCTATTGAATAGGCCAGAAGGCTAGAAATATAGTATGGGAATTACATATACTTTTATGGTGCTTTTCTGTCTTTTTTGTACTACTACTACTACTACTACTACTACAAATATTTATTATTATTAAATGTTATATAATTAATATTAATTATCAAATCTATATAAAATCTTATTACAGTAATGCAATAATGAACATTATTTCTTTCCGACATATTTAAAAAAAAATTTTAACAGTGTATAACAACTGCTACCATGACTAATAAATACTTTACATTTTTAACATTTCTATAATATAAAAATAATTATTTTAATAATTATAATTTAAATAAAATGTAAATAATTTTTTTTTCTAGAGTGACCCGGACATGTTCTTGATAGTATTCATGAGATTCAGCCCAGCCTGTCGTACTATGAATATTCACACCTGTTAAGAGCTCTGTCGTGGTGTGTGTCGCTGGATGAGGATCGTCTCTCGGTGTCGTATCCCAAGCCGGATGATGACAGAGGAGGAGTGAGACACGGAGAGCACTGGACGGAGCGGGAACGCGGCCTCTGGCCATCATCTTCTGAAGACACAAATATAGTTTTTGACTGCTATTTTTTCTGCTCCGCTACATTTGGTTGCATCCGTTTCAAATAACACTATATAAATTCATTGTTGGTTCTGCATGATAAATTATCTATTATGAGTGTGTTAATGTGCATGACTCAGTGCATAAATTAGGGAACAATGCTGATGGAGAAACACTAAAAGTGAGGTAGTGAGTTGTAATAAATCTTAATTACATAAGCAGAGAGCTGATAGTGGTTTCATAATTGATGTCATTACCGTCATCTAGAGGAAGACTTTCACACAGGGAGCTGCACTCGGACTGAGCCAGTTCATCTATGGAAGAAAGAGAAATGATGTTATGTTAATGAAACACTACATAAATTAAATCAAACGTTTAATTGAATTAACTACATGACATGATTAATCAAATTAATGAATCACATATATTGTAATTTGATTAATTAAGCCCTATTTTTTTATATAATTAATTGCATTAAATCAACACAGAAAATTCACCGCCTGATAAATGTATATGTACCATATGTATTTTCAGTATATTAAATATTGGATGAGCCACAGTAAAATTGCAGTGATAATTTGTTTTGTGTTTTTTTTTCTGTTCATATATATCTTGCTTTAATTCTTCCTTCAGATGGACATGTGCTGAACATTGTCTGTACTGACAAGCATTTATGATAAACTATAATATACTTTAATGTACTTTATATCAAATCTTGCGTCATTTAATTTGTAACGCATTTGTAATGATAAAGTTGCAATTTCGTACATTTAAAATATATTATCTTTTCATATAATATCAAATAACAAGCTATAATTAAAATGACTATAATAAAAATTTTAATTAAGTACTTTACATGTGCTTTAGTATGTTAGTCAACATCAAAATAAGTGTGTAATAACACAAACAAAATATTATTCAAATGAAATAAAATGTACTTTTAAAGGGGTCCTATTATGCTCTTTTACAAAGTCTTGATTTTGTTTTGGGGGTGTACTAGAACAGGCACTCATACTAGGTTGTTCGAAAAACACATTATTTTTCACATATTTTACATTATTACAACACCTCTCTCCCCAGTCTGGCATGAACAGCTCGAATAGTTCCTGAATCAAATGAAGACCTGCCTTCTGAAATATGAAAGGTGCTGTGATTGGTTAGCTGGGCTAGTGTGTGTTGTGATTGGTTAGCTGGGCCCGTGTGCGTTGTGACTGGTTAGCTGGGCCAGTGTGCACTGTGATTGGTTAGCGGGGCCAGTGTGTGCTGTGATTGGCAGCACTTGGCGCCTGGTCGGGAAATGTCATGCCCCTTACCATAGCCGCCTGCGAGCTTCAGTGTAAATATTGCGTCAAAATCAAATCAATTTGAGCGTGATTTAAACCCGGATGATTGTAACCACTCTAAGCTCGTCTGCCTTGGGAAAGCTAGCGTGTCTCTGACATAGTGATAACACTCGTTGCCTTCTCTAGTGCAGCTCAACCAGGTCTCGTCCCATTCGTCGATATTTGTGATATCACAAATCCCGGAAAATATGCGTTGTAGTCCAAACGAGTCGTTCGTTGTAGTTTTTGAAAAGTGATTTCTGTTAAATAAAATATCTCCTTTTGAAGTGGACTTTGAGCTTTGTAACTTTGCAGATCTTTTTTATGCTCAAACATTACAGACTAACTAAAGTTGTAAAAGTGAAAAAGCATAATAGGAACCCTTTAAGTAAAACATAATGACAGTATTATAAAATGCACTATATCTCTCTTAAAGTCACTTTAAGTGGCCTTTTATTTAATTGATATATTATCTGCACATACAGTTTCTTAAACATATACTTTTAAAATTTTAATATACTACACTTGAAGTGCACATTCAATACAATTAAGCACACTTCTTTTTGACAAGGGATAAAGTGTTAAAACTATTCTAAATAAAGAATGATGGTATGACTAAAGATTAGGTAAAGATGTTTCATGCATGCAAGTAAAAAATGTAAAAATCTATTTTTTTGTTTTTTACAATTGACGTTGTGTCCTTGACCTGCGATGAGCCACATACCGGCTATGATCACAGAAGCTCTCTGTGTGGGTTTCTGCCCTTTCTTCAGTCTGTATTGGTTCATTTCATCTTCGATCTCCTGAAGCTTTTGCATGGCATCCAGACAATTCCTCCTCCTTTTTTTCCTGACTAATTTAGAGATGTCAGGCTCAGCAGCGAGCTTCTTGGCCGCCTCCACGATTTTCTGCTGCAACGCAAAGCGGCTCTCCAAATTTCTGAGGTATGGATCCTAGGAAGAAAGATTGCCATTCAAAACAATGTTGATTATTTTGTATTCTATTCATAAATCTGTCTGTCGGTACGAGTGAGAAGAGTCATCACATAATGACAGTATTATAAAATGCACTATATCTCTCTTTAAGTCACTTTAAGTGGCCTTTTATTTAATTGATATATTGTCTGCACATACAGTTTCTTAAACATATACTTTTAAATTTTTAATATACTACACTTGAAGTGCACATTCAATACAATTAAGCACACTTCTTTTTGACAAGGGATAAAGTGTTAAAACTATTCTAAATAAAGAATGATGGTATGACTAACGATTAGGTAAAGATGTTTCATGCATGCAAGTAAAAAATTAAAAAATCTAGTTTTTTGTTTTTTACAATTGACGTTGTGTCCTTGACCTGCGATGAGCCACATACCGGCTATGATCACAGAAGCTCTCTGTGTGGGTTTCTGCCCTTTCTTCAGTCTGTATTGGTTCATTTCATCTTCGATCTCCTGAAGCTTTTGCATGGCATCCAGACAATTCCTCCTCCTTTTTTTCCTGACTAATTTAGAGATGTCAGGCTCAGCAGCGAGCTTCTTGGCCGCCTCCACGATTTTCTGCTGCAACGCAAAGCGGCTCTCCAAATTTCTGAGGTATGGATCCTAGGAAGAAAGATTGCCATTCAAAACAATGTTGATTATTTTGTATTCTATTCATAAATCTGTCTGTCGGTACGAGTGAGAAGAGTCATCAATATTTGTGATCCGTTTTCCAAAATGCAAAAAGATGCTTTTTCGTCAACTTTTCTGAGTATACTAACATGTAGATTGCCTCAAAGCTAATACAGATGAATTATAACCCATAAAAAATAACCCATCATGATCTCATGGGGTCTTTAAGGACGCAACCTAAAACAAATATATCCTAGGTTTGTTCTCAATCAACACGTGTGGTCGAAACCACGAATCAATAAACAATTCTTTGTAAAAAAAAAACAAGTGTCTTTTTTCAAAGCTTGATCTCCAATACGAGGCCACATCCTGGAATTATTTGGCAGCTAAAATCTTACAGGTGATAATGGACAAACAATAGAGGAAGATCAGTTGTTCAACATACTGACACACGTGAGCTAAAAATGGCATGTTGGCATTTGACCAGCTCAGGACAGCCTCATAGCAATAGAGCCAAACAGTGTCTGATATATTATTCAGTCCTCGACTTGGCAACTAACCTCATTATATGGGAAAAGGTCATCCAATTTGAAGGCCGTCCCGACTCTCCTCCGAACATGAGGAGGGGTTTCGCCTTTGATGAGGGGGTACTCTTTTGGGAGTTTGCCAGTGAGTTCCTGAAAGCAGATAAAACATACTGTAAATGGGTCACAAAGTCACAAAGAACAAGCGTGGGTCATATTTCACCACAAAATTAAAAGAAGAAAATAATAAAAATTTGCATAAAGAAAATGAAACCAATTAGGGCCAGTATGATTTCATTTTCATTAATGCAATGGGGGGGGGGGGAACTCATTCTCATTACTGCGAGCATAATGAGAATGTGAGATGAAAAGTCATATTGTAAATCTTTAAGATTTTTTAAATGTTTTAATATAGTAAAAACAGTGATATGGTGAAATATTATAACAATTTAAAATACCTGTTTTCTATTGTAAATGTAATTTATTCCTGTGATAGAAACAATTATACATTTTTCAAGGATTCTTTGAGGAATCAAAATACAAATCTTTTTTGATCTAAGAAATAGTAATAAAATAGAATTAGCTATTATTTGATGCATTGAAATATATACAATCAAACAAAACTTGTCTAAAATATAAATTAATTCTCAATATAACTATTTTAATACATAGTATATTGACAATTGTGTTATTTATTAGACTTGCTATGTAATAATGTGATCACAACACAATCAAAAAGGAAAAAATGATTGACTCATTTGCTCTTACAGCCTCCCGCAGGCATATTTCCTTAAGCTCTGTCAGTTTTTGGCTAAGTGTATCCTGAATATCGTTCTCTTTCTTTCTCAGCTCGGCGAGTTTCTCTTTTTTCTGGTCGTCGTTCATTTCAGAGTCAGCCGAACCTGTGAAATAATGCATAAAATAGTGCATGCATTCATTATGGCAGGCAATAAAAGAAAAAAGATGACATCAAGACTTTTTAAAGTACAATGAACTTCAATGACATTCCGCGAAGTCTACAAGGAAAGAAAAGGTTTGAGAGGAAGCAACACAAATAAGAGGAAAAGAATCCATCTGAGCAATGCTAAATATGTGAACGGATATCTGTGGAAGTATGTTGACACATGGATAAACAGAGGCTGACTCAACTATCCTGAGGATCAGATCAGAGTTCATGTACCTGTTGAAACCAGACTCCCGTTACTGGCCATGATGAGCTGATTTTTCACTCCTGCGCTCAGTTTGTTCATCTTTGATGCTCCGTTCTCTGTCAGGTCAGCCGCGATGTCTCCTAAACTCCTGGCTGTGGTGATTTTTGCCTGTTAATTGATATAAATAGGATATAGAATTTCTATATAGGTCTGCTATGTAAGGCCTCTCCATGATCAACATCAAAACTTGCAAACTTCCTTCTTGAGAATAAAATACATATGTGACCCTGGACCACAAAACCAGTCTTAAGTGTAAATTTTTCAAAACTGATATTTATACATCATCTGAAAGCTGAATAAATAAGCTTTCCATTGATTTATGGTTTGTTAAGATAGGACAATATTTGGCCGTGATACAACTATTTGAAAATTTGGAATGTGAGGGTACAAAAAAATCTAAATACTGAGAAAACCACCTTTAAATTTGTCCAAATGAAGTCCTTAGCAATGCATATGTCACGAATTCGGTCCATGGACTTCCGTTTATTCACCACCAGAGGTCACCCTTTCCTTTACATTGACTCTCGCACAACACAAATTGTTGCATAGCACCCCGGACTACATATCCCATCATTCATTGCACGATTTGCACACTGCACTGATTGCACTCATTGCACAAAGCTGTTTCTTATCACCTCACTCGCTATATAACACCCACTCAAACCACCATTCTCTGCTGAGTATTGTTTAGCCTGTACCCCTTTCCGAGTCTCCGTGTTTTCCTTGTTTTGCCTTGCCTGTTTTTGCGGTTTCTGATCTTTGCCTGTTTTCCTGGATTTTTCCCTCTCGTCTCGCCCCTGTGATTCTGTCTGCCGATCGGTGACCTACGCTAGCCCTAGGACTATTCTTGTGTTTTTGCCCGCCATATACCTGTTTGCCATTGTTCGACCCTGCCTGTTATACCACGTCTCTTTAATAAAAGCTTGCAGATGGATCCACACGTCTCACGTCTCATCAGCCCCGTTACAGCATATTACTAATCAAAAATTAAGTTTTAATATATTTATGGTAGGAAATTTACAAAATACCTTCATGGAACATGATCTTTACTTCATATCCTAATGATTTTTGACATAAAATAAAAATGGATAATTTTGACCCATACAATGTATTTTTGGCTATTGCTACAAATATACCCCAGTGACTTAAGACTGCTTTTGTGCTCCAGGGTCACATATTCTCACTATATCATACTATATGAGCCATAAAAACCTTTATTGTAGATTTTTAAACGATTGTTTTGTCTAAAAGTTCAATACAATGTTTCATTTCAGATAACAGATTTTTTTTCTATTATTTCGAAGGGTTAAAAAATGATTTGTGATCTTTTTTTCTCTATGGGTTACACAAGCGTTTGTTTTTTACAATTCCTAATTTTAGATGAAAAAGATCAAACCTGAAAACATGAATATTTCTGAAACACAAGACAGAAGACAGTGGGTGTAGAGCGACTATTATTAAGAACAGGAAATGTTTCATAATTCTGGAATGGTGTAACGCCTGATGTAACTTTTTGGATTTTAATCTTGTCAATCCATATGAACCTACTGTTCTCTTATAGATGTAAGTATATATGAGCAGTCTGATAGATCAGACCTCATTGGTTATGTGTGTATGCTGACTTACCTTGCTCTGTTTCCTGTTCAGGTAGAACTGATGTTGGCTGATGGCCATGACCCAGATGGTTTTGATCAATGAGTGACTGGCATACCAAGTGTGGATCACCAGTCCCGTCTGGCCAAATGTGCGTTTAGTCACTGTTCGCCTGCATGGCGCGCACACACACACACACACACACACACACACACACACACATATATACTGTATATATATATATGCAGCATGGTCACTGGAACACATTCAGAGACGAAACTGGAAAACACTTGAATTTACACTGTAAAAATAGCAACTAACACATTGCATACGAAGACATTTTTTTTAAAGGGGTGGTTCATTGCGATTTCACTTTTTTAACATTAGTTAGTGTGTAATGTTGCTGTTTGAGCATAAACAATATCTGCAAAGTTACGAAACTGAAAGCTCAATGCAAACGGAGATATTGTCTTTTAAAATTCTAGCAGTTTAATGCCTACAAAAACAGCTGGTAGGGACTACAACAAGTTACTTCCCGGGTTCGTGACATCACAAACCCAGATAAACCCCGCCCTCGGGAAATGGCAGCAAAGGGGGCGAAGCCATGCGCTGCTTTAGAGAAGAGAAAGAGAAAACTAGAGGAGCACGTAAAAATCTGTTCATATCAGAATCGCGATTCTGTCTTCTAACAATTCTAATGGATTCGCAAGTTTCAAAATCAATGTTCTAAAGCAGCAGTTCTTAAAGGGGTCATATGATGCGATTTCAATTGTTCCTTTCTCTTTGGAGTGTTACAAGCTCTTGGTGCATAAAGAAGATCTGTAAAGTTGCAAAGACTAAAGTCTCAAATCCAAAGAGATATTCTTTATAAAAGTTAAGAGTCAACCACGCCTACCTAAAATGCCTCGTTCTAACATGCCCCCACATATCTACGTCACTGTGTGGAAATATTAGCATAATGCCGCCCAAATGTGCACGCAAAGAAAGAAGGCGTGGTTTCAGGAACA
>NW_015505845.1:276587-276867 GCF_001515645.1 Sinocyclocheilus grahami
AGATGACCTACAATAATGTACAGTATTTGAAAAATAATGTGTTTTTTGAACATTAAAGCATGTCAACATATTCTGTTACACCAAATAATGATCTTTAAAATAGCATCATATGACCCCTTTAATGCTGTTCCTCGCGTCCCCCTGCTCTGCACACACTCTGCATCTTTCTCTCTCTCATATTCAGCTCAGCTCCAACAATAAACTATTACAATTACACACTTATTTTCACATAGCTATGAGAAGCATTAAACATGGACGCGCGTGCAGTTGCCGTACTGTA